>NW_024582879.1:107350-151603 GCF_018398535.1 Haplochromis burtoni | reverse complement strand
TTCATTAGCTTTAATGTTGCCCTGATTTAATTTAAGCATTTAAAGTGCCAAGTAGGGCTGTTCTATATAACGATATATATCGGATGACGATATAAAAACGTCTATCGTTTCATTTTACGCTATCGTTTGTTTTGTGGTGTCGCAAAATCAACTGTTTACGGCAATATTTTTTCATCCTTTTGATGGTCACTGTAGTGGCTATATTCATTTCTTAAAGTTCTCTCTTTCTCTTATATGTAATATAACCACACTACCAACGGACAAGCGCCTGTTTTTATGCGTTGTGGTTAGCAACAACGACGGTAACAGCATCGCGTGTCCGCTTGTTTATGTTCCACATAAACCTTTCACAATAAAGCTCAAGATCCTGTTGAGACTTCTCAAAATAAACTGAATCACGTGAAAGAGCAGATGATGAGAATTTAAAAAAGAGCCGCCAGGTGCTAAAAAATAAACCTTAGACTCAAACTTTAGAACAGGCTTTTCTACTCAAAGAAAACGGCGGCCTTTACAACTTATGTCTAAAAATGTATAGTTTCATGCATCGGTTAAAACACTCGACTCCAGCTACATGACGCGCAGCTGGAAACACTTCTCGCAAGTCGAGCTGCCCGAGATTCACATAATTTACAGAAAATGTTACATTTTTGTGATTTATATCGTTATTGGGACGATAGATGTCTTATATCGGGATATGAGATTATGGGTCATATCGCACAGCCCTAGTGCCAAGTATTTGAAATGACAAAAATAATACAAACCGTAAAAGCTGCATCACAAAACATGCAACACAAGAGTCAAATCAAGTAAGAAACAACTTCAAAAAGTAACAGTAGCAGCTCCTTTAATTCAAAAGAGCAAAACTTGCTGAGTGGAAGTTTTCCAGTTCAAATGCAGCAAATATGCTGCTTTACAAGGGAAGGCCCACAGACTTCCTCACATCACACCATAACGTCTTTTGTGCTCAACTGGAGTCACACCACTCACTGTGTGGATTGTGCAAACCAACAGCTAATCCTGGCAGACTCTTTTTATTACTCATTTAGGATTAAATAAAATGATCGACTCCAGCCTACTGGATTGTGCATGGACCTGTATTAACCTGATTAAGCTGAACTTTAAATAACTGGTTACACCCTCGTTCAAGATATTGTGTACCACAGTGGGCTGCTGATTTGTTTACATAGTTAAAATGCTTTGAACAGGAGACTGACATGTCAATTTTGACAGTCTATACAGAGCAAGGATTACAAAGTGTTGCACAAGAGCTCTGAATTCATCTGTTAAACAAAGCATTTTAATTTTGCACTCCCTAAAAGAAAGGCAATTATGTCTACGCTGAAAATCTTTGATCACACACTAATCCCAGGAATACACTGTCGTCCTGTACCTCGGATGAGGCTGACAGAGCTGATCGCACCCACTGAAGATAATGGTTCTGCCTCCACCTGACAAACTACTGTGCGTTTCTGACGCACCCTAGAAGTATCTCTCCATGTTGTAAAGCTAATAACACTTTCTTACTCCATTTTTGTCAACTACATATAGGAAAAGATGCTGACAGGAAGATAGAAAATCCAGTCCAATTTCAAAATAAAAGACCCTGTACCAACTAAATGATCTGACTTACGGCTGTGCAAGGAAGTGAACAAAACTGTCAGAAACGCAGTGTTTTTTGGTTTTAATGTGATCCCTGCTTGATTGCAGGCAACAAACTTTTAACATTAGCATTTTTCAGCAGCATTAAGGCCAGGATTAACACCTACTGACACCTCATGGATGCTTAGCTGCCATGCCACAGTACTCTTGCAACATAATGGCAGTACTGGCTTACCACGACAATTTGACTGGTATGTGGATGCCTTCACAGAGCCACATTTACACCCTTAAAATTTGACATCACTCAGACCCTCGCATATATGCAGAAGCAGAAAGTATCACA
The DNA here is from genome assembly GCF_018398535.1 of Haplochromis burtoni. Taxonomy (NCBI): domain Eukaryota; kingdom Metazoa; phylum Chordata; class Actinopteri; order Cichliformes; family Cichlidae; genus Haplochromis; species Haplochromis burtoni. The sequence goes on along the minus strand of NW_024582879.1, from coordinate 149,661 downwards.
TCTGTTTTATACCTACTGTAACAGGAAACCAAACTACAGTATCTACCACGCTGCATGACAGCACAGTCACAGTGTTGTTATTACCAGTTCCTTGCCACTGCACTGCATTATTAATTACCCTGTAAACATGCAAGTTATCGGTACTTCGCAGCACTAGTGGCGCAGAGACAAAATCCTGCAGAGTAGATTAACAGGATAGCAACTAAAATTTTCAACGTACTTCACAAACCGTGCATTGCTTGAAAGTATGTACCCTGAAGTCTTTATACTCCACCACAGTGAGAAAACAACTGAAGGAACAAGGACAAAAACAGGATGGTTGTGGACCAGCAGCTTCAATTGTGACTCTACAGCCATCTGTGCTTGCGTGACTATGCAGGTGATGATACATTCATCTTATTCTGTGTGTATGTGTTGCACTGGGGCTCACCGCTCCACCGTCTTCCTCTGTTAGACTGCTGTGAAACAATAGGACATGAACACACACACATGGAGGAAGTGAAGATTCCTGCATTCCTATACTACGGAGACTCAACTGTGCCACACACACAAGTTCAGGGCAGGGGAACTATTACTGTCACATTTATAACCAATATGGATATCATTCTTTCCATTCTTTCAAAAAAGTAAGTGAATGTGCAAAGAAAGCCACGTAATACAGCTTCAACTGTGGATGACGGGACGAAAGGCTTGTATTACTTTTATGACCAGCCTGTTCTCATTCCCTGGGAGCCAAATACTGCTTTTTCGTCAAAGCCACTGGTGTGTCGCAGATACACACTCGCCTTTGGTGTCTCCATCTTCACACATTGGATGATGGCAGTAGTGAGACGGGCCCTATCACTCCCAACACATTGTGTATGGATGCCTGTAAAGCAGTGGTCCCCAACCCCCGGGCCATGGACCGGTCGTTTGGTACCAGGCCACGAGAATTGAGAATTGAGGCTCGGGTGTGAAAATTATGGTTTTTGGTGTTTTTAAATTATTGTTATTTTTTTATCGTTTTTATCGTTAACTCGGTTTCCCTGGGACATTTCCCGTGTGTTATGAATACATCTTATTTTTTTGGTACCGGTACTGGTTTTATTTTGATGTATTTATCCGCGACACCTTAAAGGCCGTGAAAATATTGTGGGACATAAACCAGTCCATGGCGCAAAAAAGGTTGGGGGCCGCTGCTGTAAAGGATCCCTTGATATCACATTTGAATGTTTTGTTTAAGTATCATTTTCTAATGCACAGAATGAAGAAGCACAAGCTTTCCTGGTTAAATCAAGGGAAGTAAAAACCAGACAAAGCAAAACATAAACCTCAAAAAAGGACTCGAACCACACCGCAGTCTTCTTTCTGACAACTGCGTGACTTCCTCCAGCGCCAGTTTTCCAACATCCTAATGCAGAGTTTCAAGTTAAGGCCATTTTAAAACGCAAATTCTCCCCACAATACATTTAAAAAACGTTCTGCTTTTCTCAGTGTCAATAACCAGACACAAATAACTATGTCGACTCTGGCATATGCAGATGTCCATGCTAGTAAACGGACTCAAAATCAGTTTAAAAAAAGGTAAACAGCCATAATACCATTGCTAACCTCTTACATGATATCTAATATTTTGCAGATTCTTGAAGTGTTTCGTGAGAACACAACAATCTCAAATTCTCAAACAACATAAGCCTTCATATGAATACTCGGTCTGTGCTTTGTCTGTTGACGCAAATAGAGTGAGGGCAGGTACAGCAGTAGTACGTCTGGAACAGATTTCTTTTTATGACTTTAGAGCAACATATTGAGCTGATACTTGCATTTATTGAAGCAGTATAAATGATAAAGTGGAACTTAAAAAGAAGAGTGTAGTCGCTCCACCGCTCGCCCAGAATTAAGTGGCAAATCAATAAAAATGGTAGTGAGAGAAAGCTCGGTTTGTCAATGTCTTTTTTTTTTGTTGGCTTATCTTTGACTCACCAACAAGACTGGCAAACATAAGTGTGCTGCGTGCAGTTTACTGCTATCATGTTCCGGTAATTCTTAACATGAAAGTTGACACTGAATATACCTTTTGTTTTCAAAAGGCAGTGTAATCCACGAAGGTGAGAAGGAGCTTAATTTGTGAATCAGACAAAACTGTCACCTCTAATACAAGAGGAGTAGGAAGGCTGTTTTCCAGTATCGATACGTGGAGGATTTGCGTTCAGGAATACCAATCCTGTGTCTAGTTTCTGTTATTTATTTCTGGGGAAATAATGTGGTGTTAAATGCGGATAAACTGACCACCATTAAATACTCACTTGTCCCAACTTACTACACAGCCCCAGGGTTGTGCCACAACCCTTATGTCTACCTTACGTCACCTTACTTTGAAGGTAAACATTTTAATCATATGACACAGAGACTTGTAGTTCTACTGACTGTTCACCATTTTAAGGTATTTTCCTCCATCCTTACCTGGGTTTTGGGAGAAACACTTGAACCCTTGGTGCTTATTTGACCTGAAATGGCTCGCTTTACATATATTACTAACTACCATGCAGTGTTGGTGGTTTCACAAAATACGGGTTCCCCTCTTTGTAAAATTTGAGCTACAAATTCACCCTGAAAACTCTCTTTTGTGAGGCTCAGATTTGTGATCTTTTACACAGAAGGCCTGTCTCAACATCAGCCAATGCTCCTCCTACAGTTTCTAACAGATACACAAAGAGTGGCAGGTCCACAAACAGAGGAGAAAACAAGCTAGCAGAGTTCATGCTTTATTTCCTGCTCAAACATTCCTGTCCAAGCCACACTTTTTCACACAGTGGTAGAACCAAATATAGGCATCGGTGAGGTTTACCATGTGCCTTGGTGCTTAGAAGCACATCCAGAGGTTTCAGGTCTTTCAGTAAATTCCTGCTGGAACAATGAAATAGACATTTAGCTACATAATGATCATAGTTCCTACAGTATAGCATCCTTATCAACATATTAATCTGCTTCCAGTGAGAAATTACAACTTAACTCATAATTCTGCCATATTTAAGTTGTGTAGTTGTGTGATTTTTGTCCTTTATAACTGTTTTTCAAGTTACTTTGGTGCACATTAATCAGCTATGTGCCGCTTGTTCCAGGCCTGGAAGGGGAATCAAGTCTGAGATGCCAACCTACCTATCTACAACAAGGCAAGATACTGAACTTAAATTAGAAACAAACAAGATTAGGAGCAGCGGAGTATGAGGGGCACTTGTGAAAACGCACACAAAATAAATAAGGATATAATACGCATATGATGGACTATTTAGGATTGAAATTAACAGACTGCGTGTTCAAAAAGACTGGAAATATTTAACATCTCTAGTCTTTAGGATTCCTGTAATTACCACAAAGACCCTGGAGGTTAACCAAACATCATCAAGTCCTATTACCGTGTTTAATGAATCTCCAGTCTACAAAAAGCCTCCCTCACACAGCAGTTAAATTCCACAACAGAGTGACTATTACACAAACAAATACATAACTGAGGGTATAGATGGTTAACTTTTGTAACCTTACTGATTTGATACAGAGGGCAGATCAAACGGGTGAGACTGATAGGTTTACTTTTTTATGTCCATGGTTCTTAGTTTTAGAGTTACAGTATCCTGGCCTACATATTCTCATTGGTTTTCATGTACTGCAGCATTATTTGGGGATACTTTGTCATATTTTGTATCATTTCCCATGATACATGACCAGCTTGTTGTGTTTCTGTTGTGGTACGTGGCTATTACTGCTGTTGTTTTGTGTTACATATAACGAACAATGACACAGTCGTTGAGACTATGATGGAGTTGCACAGCATTCAGGAACTTCCTTACAGTTTGGATTACAGGCTTTGGGTTCCCAGCACTGGGCCTCGGTAAAGTGTGGAGCCCAGTGACTAAGAGGCCAACTGTATTACACAGCCTACATAAAAATGAGCACCACAGTTCTTTAAAAATGACCCGACGAGTGCCTACTGACGTTAAAGTGTGAAAAACGACAATATGAAGTGGTTATTTCACGGTTGTTGTTGTTGTAGCTTAGTCAGATCTGAGCGCTTTAGCCAAAGGAAAGGCAGCTGTCAGTCTCTGTCCGGGATACGCGGACAGGTTTAACATGTTTTGCGAAGCCTCTACGATACTACAAACAGCCAGTAAACTATCAGGTAGTCTCTTTTTTAGTGTGTGTTCGTGTAAGGGTAACAAATCACTGCATGTTCACTACTTGCGACAGTTTTCTCATGTAGCATCAAGACGTCCCAGCTAGCTTCTTGATGCTATCAAGTTAGTAGTCCGTTGTCGGACAGCTAAGCTACTGCAGGTCTATTACCGGACAAGCATCAACCACTCCTACTTCTTCTTTAACATTAACTGCTGTTATTCACAACGCAATTTAGACCACAGCCACAGTCCAGCGAGTACAAACAAGCACGTCGACGTAGCACAATTTGTGCAACAACTCACTTACACGGAGGTAAATATGATCGGTGCTCAACAAACCAAGAATTAACGTTGGGTTTACATTAAACGTTAACTAAGTCTTAACCCAGGCATGTTAGCAGCCAGAAAACATTAACATAATGGTAACCCAGATCTCTAAACAAGCATGGATAAAAAGGCCAAGACAATAACAACCATAAACACAAGCGAAGTCAAACAGTTGCTGTGTGTCCGACAATGGAATTATAACATGAGTAGCACAGTAATTACTGTACCAACAAGCATCAAAACAAAAACCTTCTGGTAACAGCATATTAGAAACAGCCCACTTATGGTTATAGAAACGATTCGTTACTGTTATAACACCACTGTAGGACCACAAGACTGTAAATACGCTGGTGGTGTTTAACTACTCTGTGTCCGAAAATGGAACTATGTGATTGCGCACTGCAGTTTTACCTTGTACACATCTCCGTATGTGCCGCTTCCTATCCTCTGGATCAGCTCGAAATCCTCCTGTGGATTCCGCCGGGACAGGTCGACACTGGAGTTCATCATTTCCACTGCCGATTACGGCGCCGATCGCGCACGGTTTACGAACCCCAACAATATACGAAAACAGATATTTAAAGAAAAACATACGGCGTCAGAAAATCCCAGCCTGAATCCAATGTAGCTCCAACATGGCTTCCACTGCGCATTGGGCATGCGCAATGGACATCATGGCGTACCCTCTCCATGGTGTCTGATGGGGGAGACGTGTGTTGTTAAATTTTAATGCGTTTGGAAACGGATTTCGTAGTTGAATATGGTAATTAAAATGCAATTAAATTATTACTATTTGCTTAGTACTTCACTAGTTGCTTGTATGGATACATATTAAGAAACAGCAGAAAAAATACAAATTATAATCCAAACCTACACTGATTTCACTATATAATGAAAATAAAGTCAGATTTTGGGATTTACACAGGAAGCTGTAGGGGAAAGGAAATGAATGAAAAACACTAAGCTCTATGGCTGCATTATTTGGCTCCCTTAATGTAAAACTGGGCTAAGCAGGGCTAAACAGTGGCAGATGGCAACTTTATGATTCAGTGAGGGGGTCTGTGATGCAGGAAAAAAACAATCCCATCTTTTCCTGTTACCGTTTTAGAGATATTTCATATTTTCCAGTAGTGTTAGCAAATAATGAAACAGTTAAACACACAATTGTTTCAAAAAGTAAACTATTTTCTGCCATAAAACTCTTATTTAAAAAAAACCCCATACAGTCACCATGGAATGGTCCCCCATTAGCAAAACAAAAAGCAGGGGACTATGCCAGTGTTATTAACCTGAAAAGTGTTGAGAAGAAATTCACAATTTATCACAGTTTGATTAAAAAGTAATGCAAAAAAAGGCAGTGTCTGGCAATTTTATGAACACGTTGAGATACTGAGCAACATTTGTGAGTTGCTTTTTAAAGATAACCATAATCAATGAATAAGTGAGCTTGGGAATGAGTGCCACGGGCAGGATTTTAGAAATTAGAGGTCAAGCACTGCTGGAGGATTGGAAAATCAAAATTTCTTTACTCGTAAGCTTTCAAAAATAATTTCTCAGCTGCTTCCAAAACATATTTTAAATACCTGGAAATCTCATTTACAATTAAAAAGTTGTAAGCAAACCAAAACATGTTACAGAGCGGTTAAAACACAGTGGTATTTCAACATGGCCACTTTTTTTTTTTTTACATGTTAGCAACAAAGAAAATCAAACCAAGTGCCTTAAAACATAACATCCCTGAAAACACAACAGTCTGTTTTGACATATTTATGAATAAGTCCATCTATTGCTCCTAAGCTGACTCTGAAAGTTGCTTGATGCTTCAATGAGGACACAGTGAAAGGCAGACTGTGTTGAAGCTTGGTTTCTTGGCTTGGTGAGGATTTGACCCCAGAGTGGATTTGGAAAGTCTGCTTCTTAGAAGGAGATCTGGAAGAAGATGGGCAGTTTTGCATCCCAGTCTGAGGCTTTGTTTCAGGGTTAGATGTTGGTCCAGTATCATATTGTATTAGAAGTTTTTTGAGTAGACAGGACAACTGAGGACTCAGGAGGAGCACCAGGATACCACCAGGACGGAGAACTCTAGACACAAACATTTGTTATAATAGTTGCATCTCTATCTTTCAATGCTTATTCCAATAATGGCTATGACATTTTTATCTATACATTAATTTAGTTTTTCCTATTAAAAAAAAAAAAAAAACTAACTAAAAAACAGAACAATAAGACAGCTTAGGATGTGTACTGATGTGCAAAGTGACTCCCAAGCTAAAAATCCACAGTGCACACACATTCACAGAGAAAACAAGTAATGTTTTCTGTTTCGCCAAACAATTCTAAAAGAAACAATTGAGACCGACAAACATAGGAACAAACCTCTCCATCTCTGTCAGGACGAGTGGCAAGTTGGCAGCCATGTCTATTCTGGAGCCAAACTTCCTGCCAAATGGCAGGTCACAGATCACAGCGTCTACAGTGGCACTGGGCACAGGCAGTACTGCACACACAGAGGAGGACAAACAAGCCTAGACGTAATTTAATATACGACAACAGGCTTCACACTAACCTCCCACTCACTGAGTCCTATCCAAAAAAATGCAGCCATGCATCCACAGTGAAAATTCATGAGCTAAGATTCAATATTTAACTTCTCAAAGACATGAATTTGTAATATAGTTAAAATTTAATTTATAGTAATTCAATTTATAATTTAATCCTTTTTAAAAATGTGAAAATGTGAGCTACTTTATGGTGGTCGGTCTTATCAAGATATAATTCCTCTATTAAAAAAAGAAATGTACTCTAAGATACCATAAAGACTAACCTCATAAGTAACGCCAGTCAGGTTTGATAAGACTGAACATGTCATATGTGACATTCAAAGAAATGTGCACATAATAATTTTTTCATGTTTATCTATATTTTCACATGTCTGGCTAATTTTACACATGACTAGATTCATTCATGCACACAGGGCCATCTGTCGTGCGCCTTAAAATCCACTTGTATTGCACTGGATTTACAACTAGTGCGATTTAAAAAGTTAACGTCTGTCCCTCTTTTTAAATGAGAACATTAGTTTAATACAATTAAGTAAGACATGTATTAATAATGTAATATTTAGCTTACTTTACTGCTCTTTTTGTGTGCAGCTGACCTACCCAGAGACGACGCTTTCAGCAGGTTTATTCTGTTTTCCAACTCAGCAAATGCTATGTTCTCACTGGCCTTCTGCAGCTGTGCTTCATCAATATCCACACCCAGGAAACAGGCATCCTGAAAATCCCAGAAACAAGGATTTTTAAACCTCATAAACAAACTTTTCTAAACATTTCTACACTTTAAAGATCAACAGTACATGATTTCTTTTCTGACCTTATGCTCCTGTGCAGCTTCTATTAAGATGGTCCCCACCCCACACATTGGGTCAACCACACGGAAGCCTGGCTAGAAAACAGAACACAGCATACAGCGCATACAGCTGGTTAACCACAAAAAGTATGACTGTGACTGGTTCACCACACTGAATGCCAAGTGACAGACAACTAACATCATACTAAGGGCTCTTTAAGTGGATCAGATGGGGGGGGGTAGACTAGCCAAAGTACTTTCACTTTGTAAAAACACATGCTACAGTAAAAGTTGTTACTTTAGCATAGGGCTGCTCAATTAATCGAATTTTAATCACGATTACGATCTGGGCTTTCAACGATCATTAAAAATGACTGAGCCGATTATTAGCCCCTCCCTCATTTATCCGCGACACCTTAAAGGCCGGTCCGTGAAAATATTGTCGGGCATAAACCAGTCCGTGGCGCAAAAAAGGTTGGAGACCGCTGATTAAGAGGACCCGAGGGAAGCTCGGAAAGCTAAGCAGAAGTTATTTGGAGAGTGACTGCCGTTGGTTGAAAAGAGAGTTTAAAAAAAAAAACTTCAGTGGTGTTGCACACTATTTTATATTATTTTTTTAAAGTCATTGTTAACCCTTTAAAGCCGGTCAGAGCAGTAAGCTCCGTTTTGCGTAACTATTGTTAAATCCCTGTAGAACCTGAACTGTGTAAGCTAGCGCAATAATTTGTTTTGCATATGAAACCGGAGGAGTTGTACTTACATCTGATGCCATCAGCTTGTCCTCGGTCACGGTTTCGTTCCACATATAGCTTTGCAAAAATTGCATAAAAAGCGCTTGCAGCAACAAAAACATAATATTCCAGAAACACGCTTTGCCGTTCCTATCAGCTGTTCGTAACACTTCCCACAGTGAAATGATGCACATGCTGTTTTCTTTGCAAATTTGCATCATAGGATTGTTTTTTGTTTTTCCTGCAGTATATAAAAATTGCTGTATCTACAAAATAAAACTATGAAGACACTCAAAATAAATTTCCTGTTGTTGTAAACTATTTTTTGCAACTTTATTGTATTTAAAGTTTTGAGGGATAAACCTCTTAAATTTCTCCAAGTAGAAATATATGTAAACAAAACAAAAGCGATTTTCAATTTTTTTTGTAGTTTATTGCACTTTTTTGCAATTTATGTAATTACTATGCACTTAGTGCATACATATTATTAAAATATGGGCTATAACAGTTGTATTGATGTATAGCAACTTGAAATGCTCCCACAAATGGCACTACAGCATGTAAAAAAAATAATATAAGCTCTGGTGGACTTGGTTCTATAGTAGGTCTTAAAGGGTTAAATAAATATCGTTAAATAATCGTGATCTCAATTTCAGTGAAAATAATCGTGATTATCATTTTTGCCATAATCGAGCAGCCCTACTTTAGCACATGTAATTAAGTAAATATCAAAAATCTTCCCAGCTCCAAATGGGCAAAACAAACTAAACTATCCATCCGTTTTCTACTGCTTCTCTGGAGCTGGGTCACGGGGGCAGCAGCTTAAGCAGAGAAGTCTTGACCTCTTTCTCCCCAGCCACCTCCTCCAGCTCATTTGGGGGAATGCTGAGGCATTCCCAGGCCAGCTAAGAGATGTAATCTCTCCAGTATGTTCTAGGTCTACCCCGGGGCCTCCTCCTGGTAGAACATGCCTGGAATACCTTGCCCAGGAGGCATCCTAGTCAAATTCCAAGCAGCTGTACCTCCCAAATCGTGGAAGTCCTCACCCTATCTCTAAGGGAGAGCTCAGCCACACTCATTTCCACCACTTGTATCTGCATTCTCATTCGTTCAGTGGCTACCCAGAGCTCATGGCCATAGGTGAGGTGTAGATCAACAGGGTAAACTAAAAGCTTCATTTTTACGCTCGGTGTTTACAATACACAATAGACAGATACAGAACCTACATTACAGCAGATGTAGCTCTACTCCATCTGTCAATCTCCTGCACCCCTATGTAAACTCCTCTACCTGGGCCAAAAACCCTTCCCTGAACGCCACCCATTTACAGTAAAAACCACAAACAAAACTAGAGGCTAATTATTTAGCTACACAAACATAAATGGAAGAGCTCTGCTTGCATGATGTGATGATGCCTTCTTATTTGTGCACATAATAATATAACTCCGTTATGGTTCCAGAATTCATCAGCACAATTTTTAACTGGCAGAAGGAAATTTGATCACATCACTCCGATTTTGACCTCTCTACACTGGCTTCCAATTGAATTTAGGACCCTTTTAAAGTCCTTTTATTGGTTTTTAAATCTCTAAATGGTCTGGCACCTGTTTATTTGTCTGACTTGTTGAAGCCCCACGTCCCCACTCGTTCCCTTCGGTCAGCTGAGCAGTTGCTGCTAACTCTGTGGGTAACTGATATATATATATATATATATATATATTTTTTTTTTTTTACATTTTATTGCCATGTCTGGTTTTATTACTATGTGCATATTATTAGTATTGTACAGCACTTTGGTCTACCAGGTGTGTTTTAAAGTGCTATATAAATAAATGATGATGATGATGAGTATTCAAACCATAACCTGCAACAGGCACAGAACAGCTGTGTGTACAGTAGTATATACACCTGTATATGAGCCAGTGAGGCCATGGCCCAGGCTGTTGTAGACCTTAGTCCTGTGATTTTTATATAGCTCCGGTTAGCAAGAGGCAACCTGAAGGAAAGAAGACTCAACTTATTACTTCTTATCAAATTAATTACAGATATAATTTTAAAGAGACCGGTCCATCTTAAGTCATTTGATTAAACATTTGTGGGTCTTAATGGCAAAAAGCAGTAAGCTAAACTTGTAACAGACAGAGCATATTATAAGCAGTGACAATAAAAGAACTGCATAATGTATAAGAGGTCTGTTGCTGTACTGAGACTTCGATGTATATTACTGTGTTAAATGTAAAACATCACTGTCAATAACCTGGTCAGTGGGATCCCGAGCAGGCAGTAGTCATCACTCAAATGGACATTTATCTACAGAAAAACAATAATAGATAATATTACAGCTGAAGTGCCAGAAAAGACAGGCAAGACTCTCTGCAAAGCAATTAACTACAGACGGACTATTTATATTGCAAACATTTCTATTGTAAGACAAAACTTAACTGAACTTATAATCAGTGCAATCCAACAGATTGTTTTTCAAACACAACTGATTACCTCCAACTGTGGATTCTTCAGGTCAGCCTTCCAGCCCAGCAGTCTGCTCAGACCTGCTCCAATCACTCTGCTCACCTCCTGTTTCACACAAAAGTAGAACATTTTTTTGAACATATCCACTGAATATGAATGTCTGTTTCTATGTGGATCCTAGGGATTGCACTTAGTAATATAGAGAGATTAAAAGTATATATCCTTTTAAACAATTATTGCCGCAACACCCTTTGTCTGGGTAAGTAAAAACCGATAAACTATTAGGAGAAATGACAACTCGTATCTCTGAACATTTGTGTTAAGATAACTTATTCTTACATAAGTTGTGGTGAGTGTTGTGGTAGCATTAACATGTCATGTTTTTCAGTGGTGGGAGAAACTAGAGCTCTTGGAGAAACCTGCTCAAAGCACTGTGAGAACTTTGAGACTTTACACTGAAGACTCATACCTACTTTAAACCCAGGTGCAGTTAATGCTAACCACTGAGCTACCATGCTGCCCCTGCACTTCATTTCTGTTAAACACTTGTAAAAAGAAGCAGAGACACAGACTTTGACATTTCCTACCTGTGCGCCCAAGCATCGTGACAGAGATCCAGAACATTTGCAGCTGATCCTGAAGGAGACCGGGATACAGGAAAGCAGCTCTGGTTTATCCTCACAGGTTGTCAGCAGTGTCTGATTTTTTTCTCCAGTGGTCTTCACTTCATATGGAGATAAACACGAGGAGACATAAATATATAAAGACTTTAACCTCAGAAGTCACTGATGTATAAGCCGTCATAAAAATAAAATGTTGCCATTGCATTACCATTTTCCTGACTTTCTTCAGTGAAATCCTTTACTATGTCATCCATCTTCCTGCTGCTACTTGCTCCACGGTGCTCCAGCCTGGATGCTGTGTGGTCACAAACCGGTCCTCCCCCATTGACGTATGCTCCATGTGTACAGTCGATAAACTCCTCTAACATCCCCTCTGCTTCTTCCTCTCTCGTCCTTTCTTCCTCACATGCCTTCCCCTTTTCTACAGTCTTCTCAATGCCTGTGTCCCAAGCTGCCACTTTCCTCTCCTTCTCCTCCTCATCTCTCTTTCTCTTCTGTGCCATTGTGGATACTCCATTTTGTCCACCACTTCTCTGTTTGTCAATCTCCTCCTTCCTCTCCCCTCCTGTACTTCTAAACTCTACAAGGCTCTTCTCCCCCTCTCTGCTCTGTTCGTCACTCCCTCTCATCGCATCCTCCCTCTTCCTTGTCACTCCCAGGGCAGGGCTTGATGTTTTGATGGTGTTTTTGCTGCCTGTCAGCTCCCCCTGCAGTCGACTCCATGTCATTACAGCACTGGTCCACTGATTCTTGTCATCCAACAGTCTGGACTGTAGCACAGAGGCTGCCTTTGCTATAAATATTACAAAAAACGCGATACAGAAGTCAGTTCAGAAGTGGTATGTAAACACTGAATGGTATCGCTTATGTTTTTGTATTAATTGTATGTATAGGTTCTTGGAGTTAGTTTGAGGCTACTACCTGTGCTGGTGTGGGCAGACAGACTCACCGGCGAGTCTTGTTTCAACAGAAGAAAGAGTCTCTCTGCACCCTTCAGGTTACTAACTCTGTTGATCTTTGCAGAAGAGCTGAATAACACTTTACCTGGAATTTGACACACCTAAATGCAGAAGTCCACATTCACATTTAAGAGCTCTTCTACATCTTTCATCAAAAAGTTAATTTTTAACCCCGTCTTATAGTAGATTAACCTTCAGAGAAAGGCCACTTTGGCTTGGTCGTAGTGATCGAACACTGATAACCACTCATGTCGATGGCCAACAGTTTCTCTACACATTGAGACAACAGCTGACTCAGATCATGTTAACAGTTGTGATCAGAAGTTTGCATACACTCATCATGGGCAGCAATTTGGGACTGTTGATGATTTCTTTGAACAGTTCTTTTTCCATAGTGGAATGATTGTACAGCATACATCTTTAACGACTTTAAAAAATAAATAAATTGGTGCACAGGATTAAATTTATTTTGTATTTTCTCTAACCCAACCAGATTCAAAAACGTACGTACAGGCTCAAATAAATATATATTAGCCCTTCTAGCATTTGATTAAATGTCCCTTAGCACTTTTGCTAGCCAACAAGCTTCTGGCATAATTCTAATTAGATATCTGCCCAGTCTTCTTGTCAGAATTAGTAGAGGTTATTTAAACTGGTTGGTTTCCTGGCATAGACCTGACTTTTAAAAAGACCCCACAAATTTCCATCAGGGTTGAGGTTAGGACTTTGGGATGGCCATTCTAGAGGCTTAATTCTATCATTTTTTATCCATTCCAAAACCAGCTTTGATGTGTGTTTGGGATCACTGTCTGGATGGAACAGCCAACCTTCAGCCATGTGTCTGTTGCCAACACTTATTGAAGGAGTGTATGTACATATTTGAGGCTGTACGCATGTTTTAACCCTGTGCGGATTACATCGCGTGACAGTGACAATCACAAAATTACGTAAAGCCTGACTAAAACGTTTAAATAAAACTTTGCTGTAAATTTGAATATTTCCTATAACATAAATAAAAAAAAGATTTCGTAATATCAACATTAGAAGTTAATTATGACTTTTTCCCCTTTTCTTTCCACACAAAGAGAGTCCGTATATTTGTCTCTTAAAGGCTTTTAAATCATGAAGACCCCGAGGTTTTTGTTTTGTTTTTTGGGGGGTTGGGGGGGGGGGGTAGCTGTTAGTTGTTGCATGTAGCTAACACTCACGTCTTCAGCCGCTAGCTTCGTCTTCACCTCGTTGATTAAAAAAGCCTCCATACCGTTACCGGCCGTGCAATAGTAACGAACCACATTCCCACCACTTCCCGGTTCATCCATGTTATAAAATGTGTCAAATCTCAACAAGCGACGCTCTCTACTAGCAACAGTCTGCCGAGTCTTGTTTGACTACGAAAGCCGCCATATTGGCTTGTTTGTTTACACCGGAAACGGAACTATGTCATTAATTGTTGCCAGTCGTTTGCCCACCAGCAGGGGTCTCTGTTGCACAGGGGAAAAAGTTATAGGTGTGTATTACATTTTTAAAATTAGAATACAAATTTAACGCCACAAACTTGAGTTTTCATATATATCTGTGAGTTTATTTGGACAACAGTATGCACATGTGGTCTGTGTATGTATACACATGAAGACTTTGACCTTTGTTCCTTACATTTATGGCATTGTTTCTATGATGACGGATATGCTACTGAGTGTCTTTTGCTCCCTGTTTTTAAATCAGATGTCACTCTCAACATAAATACCAACTACAGCAGCCGAGCTGTTTTAGCTGAAGAAACAAAGATACATTTGCTCATTTTGTGTAAAATATTGTGAAGATGTTAAGTTACATTAGGCAGGCAGCTGCCCACATTACACTGTGACAATCACCAGTTATCTATTTTGAAAGCCTCAGCTAGAAAAAATGCAAAATGGTTTGTAAGGTTGGCCACAGGTCTGTATGTAAATGGGAGTTAGAGGATTGCTTCATATTTTGCTATGTATAACGTTAGTGTTTCTGAAAATCCCCCCAAAAATCTTTATTAACAAAGTAAACTAAAAATAGACATTATTATATTTTATAGTTTTAAAATTGGATAACAACTGACTTGAACATAATATGAAATAAAGTCTTTTTACTATGAGCACAGTGAATCTATTGATAGCATTACTAATCTGAAAATTACCTATATTTTTATTTTTGTAGTTTTCCTTTTGTATATAGACAGGCTAATGCATTTCCGATTCTCTGATGTGAAGCAAGGCAGAAGAATGTACTCATAAAATGAACAGAATCATAAGAATATAACACTAAGAGCACTGCAAATGTAAGAAAAATATGCTGAAATCAAATGGTATATTATTTGAAACCTATATGAGACATTGGCACATCCATTTTCCCCCCCAATTTTTTAAATGTATTTTTTCCTAATTGTCCAAATTAGTCTGTGATTGGCCTTAGTGCCCCACAAATCAAATTTATATACAACTAAATATGACTCGCAAATATGATTTAAATGGACGATTCCTCACTTGATGATGAAATATCCACTTGCCCATTTGCCGAGTCCTGAATTTGATGCCAGTGAACCCATCAGCGGTTGGTTTTAAAAAAGCCCCAAAATCCCCTATGAGCAAGCACTTGGCAACAGTGGGGAGGAAAAACTCCCTCTTAATAAGGAGGAAACCTCCAACAGAACCAAGCTCAGGAAGGGGCAGCCATCTGTCGCGACCGAGTGGGCTTAAAATGTTCACTGACAACTGAGGTGTATGCAAATATGATTTTAGGACCTGAAGTTGAGGCCAATTAGGTAAAAAGAAAAATGCCGAAGCAGCCAGTTCTTCGTCTATGGTTTTATCTCTAGCAGGCTCTTAACTTCAGGACTTAACTTCAGTCCGGGGTGCAGCCTGGACTGTTTAGAGACAGACCAGACCACCTGCACAAACCAAACACTTTTTATTAAATTTTTTTTACAATCTCAGAAGGAGAGAGGCACTGAGGCACAATCTTCCGCCCCCTCGCTGTGCCCCCTCCTTCTGACAGGAACTGCCTACAGAGCAGGCATGAATGCTGCCTGAGTGGACATACACAACTCACAAGTTCCTGGCTCCCTCAGCTCCTCTGCAGAGGGTTTCCCTTTAGATGGACTGAAAATGCATAGTCAGTATTTTGAGCCATACACTTCCATACACTTTGTCCACACACTTTCAATTTTACATTTCTTCCACATGAGTTTGGGCATTCACATTACTTACACGCACCTCTGCCGCAGTACATTACCTGGAGGCGGCTGTGAGCAGGTGTCCACTGAGAGTTGAGAGGAAAACTAATAAAATCCTGCAGCAGAAGTAAGTGGTTTCATTCAATTGTCTCTATTTTTCTTATCTAGGAGATACAGAGGGAGCCTCTTTCCAAATGTTTCGACACTTACTCTAAATCCCTTTCTTATCTGTGTTTCTCTGCGTGCCTTGCGACATTCTGTCTTTTTAATCTTCCTTTTTTTCCTGTGACATTTTAATGACCCCAACATATTTAATCCCTTTACTTTATTGGATGAACAGTACTGTGCCTGCTGACTTGTGCTATAAAACCCTCAAATGTTGGCAAGCTGGTGTAACCTATCACGGTGTGATGCATGCTCACGACAAAGTGTCAAATTATGGTGAGTAAATGTGTTTTCATAACAACAGTGAGGAAGGAAATAACTTTTGATTGATGTAATATTACTTAAGGCGGCAGTGTTTATTCTAGATGAATTCATTAAGTGTGATTTGCCTACAGTTTTTTTCTTGTATGCATATTAAACAAAATTGTATCACATACATAGAAAGATTTGGGAAGTAAATGTTTGCAGTTGCTGTTGCTAAAGCCACTTCATTAAATCATAAAAGCACATCAAAGTGCCTTAGATCTAAACTTTTGTGGACTGCAGGATGGAGATTAGAGCGCCTTTGCTCAATGACACCTTCACTTAAAGTTCAAGATGGATTTACTGGGTTTAACAAGACACCCTCTCCCCCTTTTCTTTACTGCACTCCTTCTCTTTAAAGTTTAGCATGTGCCTACTTTAATCAGCCCAAACTAGGGGATGTAGCCATGTAGAAAGGAGACATTAATACTCTTTTCAACAGCCGTCATTTGCAATAATTAGCCTCGCAGCTGCTAAGTGACTATAACAGCTTCACAATATGGATGCAGCCTGCTACAGCAGTCAAAGCATGATGTATTACTGTACATTAAACTTGTTTTTATTCTCCTCCACACTCCATAAATGATGGGAGGAAGGAAAGAGTGAGGAAGAAGGAGGGAGGTAGATGAAGGAAGAAAAAGAGGCAGAAAATGTCAGATGGAAGGAGAAAGAGGGTGAAACTCTTAAATGGGAGAAAGAAATGGGAAAATGATGCACGCAGGAATCCCATGTGCTTAGATATGCCATACAAAATGAAAGCTTTTTATTACAGCTCTATAATGCCAGCCTTATTAATGGATTCTTGAACACAATGCATTATAGGAGGAGAATAATAAAAAGTGCAGCTACAGTTGCAAATAAGCACAGAATTACAGTGTTAAATTTCCAGAGACAGAAATATGATCAGAGCATCTCTATGGTGATACATGCTGTCATTTGCTGTGCACTAAACATATTTTATGTTTCATTTAACTTAATAAATAATGAAAGACCGAGCGCCAGCGCTTCCCACTTCACACTTTTTTTTTAGCATTATTTCTTTCAGCTACTCATTTTAGAGGTCGCCACAGCCAATCATCTGCTTTCTTGTCCCACCTTATCCCTAGAAATCTTTGATTCTGCCCCCTCTGGGTCAGCCTCCTGTATTTTTCTTAGTACTATGGTAGCAAACCATGCAACATAGCTGGTCACTACCATCATATGGGACCAGAGAGAATTAATCAGCTGACATGAATGAACAGAAATGGACTCCATATGAAAAATGGAGCTTCATCTGCTGGGTAAGGTCTAATGATTGTGGCTGAAAGTTTGGAAAAACAAAATACAAGTTTTCCAAAAAAGTTAGTGCATAGTGTGTAGATGTCAGCCATTATGTGGATGCTAATGACACAGCATGAAGCACAGTCACACAATGATCAATTATGCACCATAAAAGGCCGTGCTCTAAACCACAAATCCACTCCCACATGAGTGGATTTCTGACACGATGACATAGGAAAAGACATACAGAAGCTTCGCTTAGGCACGTTTTCTAATCTACACCTGTTCTTCACACACGCATAATAATATTAAGAGACTTATAATCACACTCGCACAGACTTAAATGTCACAGATTGAATGATCAGTTTTCTAATTAAAAACTAAATTGGAGTTTCAAGTGGTATTATCTCCTAAAATTACACATTCAGCATGTGATGATTAATATTCAGCGCAATTTCAAGAGAGCTGTCATTTAAAAGGCCAGACTATTCAGGCATGGTTGCGTGTGTGTGTTTAATTAAGGTAGGTGGAGTCCATCTGTCATGCTCCTCCAACTCCTGTCTTTTATAAGCACCACCTTTGCTTTATCTTTTATTTTCTCCTTTTTTTCTCTCTCCACACGCTCTTTTTATTCTCTCTGCTTTCTTTCCTTTTAACCTCTCTCCCAGGAGGAAGTCTGATCTTTAAGAGGAGAGTGTAAAAAAGATAGAGACCATGAAAATTTCATTACTTATATGTGTCATGTATGTGTGCATTCTTGCCTGTTTTAAGTGCTGATGTGTGTCTGCTTATGATGCAGATAAATAATTACTGCTCTCAGAGGACTGCAAGTGTGCCAAGAATCCATGAGGGGGAGAGAGTAAGATGGAGACGCATCTAAAATCCAGTTTTGAGTTCCCTCCCCAGACGCCTTAACGCCCACTCACATCCTGGGCCATCTGACCTCAGGAATTCGCATGACAAGGTGGGGCCAGGTTTCACAATGAGCTCACCCGAAACCCTGGTTGATTGGGACCCACACCCGCTTTCACGCCTTGGCTCAGGTGATTAGAGGATCATCAGGGGGTCCTTTTGTCCCTCTTTGGGGGGATACTCCCACTGGGTTTAAATCTGGGACTCTTGGCCATTTGACCTTAGAACTGAAGAAGCTTCTCGGATGAGAGGTGAAACGTCTTCAAGCAACTTAAAGAAGTCCAGACGCTTTTCTTTGCAAGCTCCTTTGACTGCAACTAACTGTCAGCTAGAAGAAGTGATGGGGAAGAGCGCAACGATGGACAGCAGACATGTGGATGCTGAAAAATGATTTTGTTTTCTGCATGTGTGGTTTATTGTGCTGTCTGGCAATGTTCTCCATCAGTTCCTGAGGGAATCCTTTTTTTTTTCCAACTGCCACCCATTTACTAATTTGGTCTGTTTTCTGTGTTGTGCTGGGCAGGTACAGTGAGTTCATCAGAGAATTTCTGATAAAAACAACTGCCATCTGCAGCTTTAAACGAGGCTGATTAGGGTTGGTCAGACTGAAGCAAAATACAAAAAAAACTTAAAACATATTTAATTATCTGTTATACAGATAATATTGCAACACCAAAATTAATGATTAGCGCAACTTTAAAGTATCATACTTGAAAGCTGGTATACTTATATAGTCACCAAACACTGGGCCAACACTCACCAATGACCTCAACAATAAGCATTTGAATTTGTGATATTGTCAGTAAAAAAAGAGAATGTGTTTCACCCCCCCAAAACAAAACAAAACCTTGACCTTTAATTCTTTCCACCATCTGCTATTTTTTGACACTGAATTACAAAGATCAACAGAGGCTGTCAGGCGTGTCTGCTTGCCACTCCATTTAAAGTCAGCATCCAAAATGGCATATGCTGCTTGTCCAAAATAACATGATGCAACCCAACACACTAACAAATAGTTATGTCTATAACTTCTGTTCCCTGAAGGAGAGGAATGAGGTACAACCCATAAGTATGGGATATCACGCCCTCGCGTGTCCTGGCTGAAGAAACCTTTATTCACGCCTTTAAGGCAGGTGATGTGTGATGACACGTGCATGGCCCCGCCCGCACATATAGCCACTGTCATCACAGTCATCCCTCAGTTTGATAGCCGCTCTTCACCGAGCCAAACTGCTCAGTGGGGCCACCTTGTGTTGTACCTCGTTCCTCTCCTTCAGGGAACAAACGTTATAGACACAACTATTCGTTCCCTTTCAGTCGATTCACTCGGTACAACACATAAGTATGGGACATATATACACGCCCCGCAGAGCAGCCACCGAACCGGAATCGGACCACCACATCCTTAGTGAGTGGTAGACCCAGCAGAAAGGACAGCATGAGCCACCGAAGGGGCTGTAACGTCCAACTGATAAAACAACCCGTTCTCACTCCCAAAGCGTAACATTTTACGCTAGGTGACAAATCGTCACCATATTACGTTTTCGGCTACCCACCACGTTCCTAAATGACGACCTCGGAAAAAGAGGAAATATGAGAACCGTCTGGACTGAACCTACACATGTTCGCTCTTTTTCTTCAAATCGCTTAGAAACACGCTATTTAACATCATTAAAGTCCTGGTTAAGGTCAGGAATAAGGTTATGGTCAGGGCTAGGGATAAGGTTAGGTTTAGGGCTGGAATACAGGGCTGGAACGTCTACTACCGCGGGAGCGTCATTGCACTGGATTCCAGCCATAACCCGCCGCGTACCATAAGAACGCCGAAGGTCTCCTTTCGCGTTCCTCAGGAACGCCGCGGGACGAGACAAAACGTCGACATGTTACGCCTCGGGAGTGAGAACGCTCTGGTTAAAAGCACAGGAGCGATGCCACATAATAGAGGACACACTCTTGACCTACTGATCTCCAAAGGCCTGAGCATTTCAAAGGTTACTGTGTCTGATGTGGGCCTGTCTGATCATTACTGTGTTTTCTTTGAAAGTAAAATCTCAGCCCACATAAATATATCAACAACAGTGATCACAAAACGGTGTATAACTGAACACAGTAGTGCAATCTTTAACCAGGTCTTCCCATTAACACCTGACCTGTCCAGAGGGTCAGTCAATGAGCTCGTCAATAGCTTCAATGCTAACATGTTAAATGTAATGGACACTATTGCTCCCATTAAGGTGAAGGTTATCTCTGGAAGGAAAAAGTCTCCATGGAGAAACTCCACACTAGTGAAAAATGAAAAAAGAGAGTGTAGGAAAGCTGAGCGCAGATGGAGAAAAACAAACCTCCAGGTTCATTATGACATCTATAAAGAGAAACTTCACAATTATAATTTACAACTGAGGAATGCAAGGAGGTCCTACTTCTCTGACATCATCACTAAAAACAGCCATAATGCTCGGGTCTTATTTTCTACAGTTGACAGGCTAACAAACCCCCCTGTGTCAGTGGCAGCTGAACTTCATTCAACCATCGCCTGCAATGACTTTGCCAAATTCTTCACTGAAAAAATCCAAAAAATTAGACAAGCAATTGGTACATCAACAGCAGATCCAGGATATGTACTGTGTCCACCAAAAAACTGTTTAAACACCATGAAACAGTTTCAACCTATTAACAGCAAAGACCTGGAGGACATCTTAGGTCAACTGAACAACTCCTCCTGCTGTTTAGATGTCCTGCCAACAAGTTTTTTCAAAAAGGTCTCAAAGACTTTAGAGTCAGACCTGTTACAGATCGTCAACTTTTCTTTATTATCAGGTGTGTTTCCAGAATCACTAAAAACTGCTGTAATCAAACCTATACTGAAAAAGGACAATCTTGACAAGACACAAATGAACAACTACAGGCCGATCTCAAATCTCCCGTTTTTAAGTAAGATCATTGAAAAAGCAGTTTCTCAACAGCTCAGTTACTTCTTAAAACAGAATAATTGCTACGATGCCTTCCAGTCAGGTTTTAGACAGAACCACAGCACTGAAACCGCTCTGACTAAAGTGTTCAATGACATATGTCTGAATACAGACAGTGGAAAAATGTCAGTCTTAGTTTTACTGGATCTCAGTGCAGCATTTGATACAGTTGACCACAACATATTACTCAAACGACTGGAGAACTGGGCAGGTCTTTCAGGAACTGTACTGAACTGGTTCAAAACATACTTAGAAAACAGGAAATACTTTGTATCAATAGGTAACTTCACATCTGAGCAGACAAGTATCACATGTGGAGTTCCCCAAGGTTCCATCTTGGGACCCCTTCTGTTTAACATCTACATGCTCCCACTGGCACAGATTATAAACAACAACAAAATAAACTATCACAGCTATGCAGATGACACACAAATATATATCACAATGTCACCAGGAGACCGAGGCCCTGTACAGGCTCTTGGTAAATGCATTGAGGAAATTAATGACTGGTTGTGCCACAATTTTCTCCAGCTAAACAAAAACAAAACTGAGGTAATAGTCTTTGGCGCCAAAGAAAAACGATTACAGGTCACCAGAGAACTTCAATCTATACATCTAAAAACCACAAACCAGGCGAGAAATTTGGGTGTAGTGATGGATGCAGACCTAAACTTAGAAAAACACATTAAGACAATAACAAAGTCAGCTTACTATCACCTCAAGAATATATCAAGGATAAAAGATCTGATGTCTCAACAGGACCTGGAAAAACTAGTCCATGCATTCATCTTTAGTAGGCTTGATTACTGTAACAGCATCTTTACAGGTCTACCTAAAAAATCAGTCAGACAACTACAGCTCATTCAGAACTCTGCTGCTCGAGTCCTCACTAAGACCAAAAAAGTGGACCACATCAGTCCAGCTCTGAGGTCTTTACACTGGCTGCCTGTACGTCAGAGGATAGACTTTAAAGTTCTGATGCTGGCCTATAAAGCTCTGAATGGTTTAGGACCAAAATACATCAGTGACCTCCTGACCCAGTATGAACCTTCCAGATCCCTCAGGTCATCTGGATCCGGTCTTTTATCAGTTCCCAGAGTCAGAACCAGACACGGAGAAGCTGCATTCAGCTTTTATGCTCCTTATATCTGGAACAAACTCCCAGAAAGCCTCAGATCAGCTGAAACACTCAGTTTATTTAAATCCAGGTTGAAGACTCACCTGTTCTCAGCTGCATTTGAATAAAGCACCAAATCCACACTTTTAAGCTTAAATTTCAAAACTTACATTTAACTACTGATTTTATCTACTATTCTGATTTTATCTGTTTTGATTTTATATACTGTTGTTTGTTTGTTTGTTTGTTTGTTTGTTAATTAGTTAGTTAGTTAGTTTGCTTGTTTTAATCAATTTTAAATCATGCTTTTTATTTGTTCTTGTTTCTAATGTCTCTGTAAAGCACTTTGAATCACCTTGTTGTTGAATTGTGCTATACAAATAAACTTGCCTTGCCTTGCCTCCCTTTAAAAAGAGCCCATGAGGTTGCCAACCCCCTGGTGGAATGAGCTCTCACCCCTTGGGGCAAAGCAAGACCTTTGGTGCCGTATGCCAGTGAGATAGCTTCTATAATCTCTACCTCTATTTGAATTAGCGAAGCAGACAAACAGCTGGTCACATAAACGCACATTCTGAGTGCGATCAATGTAGGTGCGTAGCACACGCACTGGACAAAGAGAATGCATCTTCCTCTGCTCGTCAGATGCAAAAGGACTGCATTACTTCTCGCTTTGCCGAAGCCAAAGCGAGAAGTAATGCAGTCTTATATGAAAGAAATTTCATATCCACAGACTCAATGGGTTCAAACGGGGG
The DNA here is from genome assembly GCF_018398535.1 of Haplochromis burtoni. Classification (NCBI taxonomy): domain Eukaryota; kingdom Metazoa; phylum Chordata; class Actinopteri; order Cichliformes; family Cichlidae; genus Haplochromis; species Haplochromis burtoni. The sequence continues at coordinate 126,370 of NW_024582879.1, read as the reverse complement.
CTACAAAGGGCCTCCAGCACCAAAGACAAGTCCCAAGCAGGGACACTGGACTTAAGCACGGGCCTCAGCCGGCGAACCCCTTTCAGAAAACGCATGGCGAGGGGATGTGCACCTGGTGTCAGCCCGTCAAAGCCAATATGACAAGCAGATATAGCTGCTAAATAAACCTTAATTGTCGAAAATTAAAGGCCCTTATCCAGCAGCTCCTGCAGGAATGTCAAAACATCCACAATAGAGCACTGAAATGGGAGAGTGTGGCGGTACAAGCCTTTAGTAGATCAGGCCCTAGCGCTCTGAAATGGGAATGCCGACGCACTCTCTCTAGAACTGGAGATATCATTTCCACTGGAGGAAATGCATACAGGAGCACGTCTGGCCATTGGTGCGCTAGCGCGTCCAAGCCCAAGGGTGCATCGTGGTCGATTATGGAGAAGAACAGGGGGCAGTGAGTATTTACCCAGGAAGCTAAAAGATCTATTTGCGCATTGCCAAATAGATCCCAAATCTGAGCCACTATTAAAGGGTGTAACCTCCATTCTCTCACCAGAGGATCCTCCCTGGAGAGAAGGTCCGGCCCCAGCTTCAGGTGGCCCGGGACATGGGTGGCTCTTAGAGACAGAAAATGAACACTGCATCATAATAGCAGAGAGCGAGACAACTTCAACAGGGGGAGAGAGCGTGTTCCTCCCTGACTGTTTATGTAAGACACCACTGTTGAATTGTCCGTCCTGACTAAGACATGCTGGCCCTCCAGGACTGGGCGGAAATGCTTTGGAGCTAAGAACACTGCTAACAGCTCTAAGTGGTTGATGTGCAGCTGGCGCTGGGCTGCGTAATATCGTCTCGAAACGCAGTCTGCGTTCCAGCTGAAACTGAGCGAGGCAGCGATGAAACGTGGCCACTCTGTACTCTGACAAACGTGCGCGGCTGGACAGCGAGCATATTTCCAAACCGAGGAAAGAAATCTGCCTACTCGGGATTAGCGAGCTCTTTTGAAAGTCCACAGAGAACCCCAGTGTCTGAATGTGTGACAGAACCAGCGACAGCTGAGCTGTGTCTCCGCCTGCTCTCTGGAGCACGCTACAAGAGCCCAGTCGTCTAGGTAGGCTAAGATGCGGATGCCTCTCTCTCTGAGGGGCGCAGAGCGAGCGACAGCCTGAACGGCAGCACTAGGTATTCGTAGGCTACGCCCTCGAATGCAAACCTCAGAAACTGCCTGTGTTTTGGGTGTATAGCCACATGAAAATAAGCATCTGTTAGACCGATTGTTGCAAACCAATCTCCTGGCCGACTGCATTCAAGAGCTGTCTGAGTGTTAGCATCTTGAAGCTGTAGGTAGGTAGATATTAGGGGTGCAACGATACACAAAATTCACGGTTCGGTTCGGTTCGGTTCGATACTTTGGTGTCACGGTTCGATATTTTTTCGATACAAAAAAAATGTTCATGCCTTTTTAATTTGTCATTTATTAAAATTATAAATATATATTTTAACTCAAAAGTACAGTTTTTAAATTTAACCCTAACCCTTGTGCGTGTTTTTTATTTTGACAGCGAATGCGCACCTGCGGACCACTTATGTGCAGCCCTGGTTATTTAGCTCGTCATATTGCAGCCACAGAAATTCTTTTGTCCATGAAACCATAAAGCTGCACTTTCTTTTTGCCTTATAGTCTGATTTGTCATAACTTCTCCGTTTTGTGGTAAGCTTTTCTTTGGCTGTCACTTCTTCACCCTGACCTGTCTTATTTGGCTCAGCAGAACTAAAATATATATCCTGCTGCTTTTACACACGCACTCACATAAGCTCAGCGATTCTCTGCGCGATCAACCTCTCACATGTTTAAGCTGCGGGAGATTTCACTTGTCATGTTTGCATAGTAAGCTAACGATTAATAAGACGATGTCAGAGGAATTGGTGCACAAATTATCATCACTCACAGATCAGTGCTGTCGCTCTCTATACACAGTTCGCACGAAAGCAAAAAAACAAGCGCAAATTCAAACGCGATTTCAATATGTCACATATTGACAGTGGCTCACCGATGCCAATGACATAATTACCCAGCTACATTTCTGAAAGAATGCAAAAGCATTGACATATATTTTTCGTACAATAGCCCGACGGGCAGGGAAGAGATAGATTTTGGTAGCCCGACTGAAAAAATCGCTAGCTCCGGGACGTCGGGCTAGCGATATTGCAAGCCCTGTATCTGATTGAGGAATCACTCATCTTTGGAAAAGAGAGTTTATTACAGAGAAATGTCTCTTTCCAAAATAAAAGCTATACTATCCGCTTCTTCTGGGCTATATTCTCAGCAGCATAAGGAGAATCATGTGCTAACAGCTGTCTAAATGACTCGGCTAAAGTTAGTAGCATGCTTGTTGTTTTTGTCTTTGCACTAGGATGATGTCGGCGTAAATGTGCAGTCATATTCGTTGTGTTCCCACTAGTGCTTTCAGGTTAATCTCGTTGAAATGACCTTAACGCCACAACACGGCAAATCTCCGTTAACGAGCTACCGCCGATCGCTCCGTGCATGGGGCTAGACGGCCAACACGTTAACGAGCTAACTGCGCTAACACACTAGTTCACACCAATGTAATTAAGCATTGCGTGGCACATCCAACATACTGTTTTACTTTAGTCCATGACTCGCTTACCTTCAGGGTCATACGTCACATGAAAACCAAAATAATTCCAAACGCCAGATCTGAATGAGGTTCAATTTGCTTGTTGCAAGCAGAGCTTAACTTCTGTCTCGCTAGCTTGCCCTGCGCTCTTCCTTCTGACTATGCTGTCTGTGTTGAGCGCTCAGTGGATCTGCGCTCGACAGTGCAGCCTAGGCGGAGTAGTCGAACACAGATTCACTGAGCGCTCAACACAGACAGCATCGTCAGAAGGAAAATTGATAAAATAAATTACAAATGTTGTATTGTTCGATACATATGCGTACCGAACCGAAAGCACTGTATCGAACGGTTCAATATCGATACGAATATCGTTGCACCCCTAGTAGATATGTGTTCAAGACTCGCAGGTTGAGGATGGGACGAAGCCCTCCCCCTTTTTTTCGGAACAACAAAACGGCTGTACCAAATTTTGTCTGTCTCCGAAGCGGGGACCACTCGCATTGCTCTTTTCTGCAATAGCGCCTTTATTTCCTCTCTGAGTATCATGGCCGCCTCGGTGTTGACAGTCGTGTTTACGACTCTTTGGAAACGAGGCGGCTTGACCCGGAACTGCAACCGGTAACCGATGGTAACGGTTCGCAGCACCCACGGAGAGGGAGCACAAGCGCGCCACTGAGGAAAGTGAGCAGCCAGCCGGCTGACCGGCAGCACCGTCGGCGGGGCGTTGTCGCCCCCCAGTGTGTCTGCAGGGGACTGCATCACCTGCCTGACCTGGCTCATTTTGCCTGCAGGCTGCCTGTGCTGCCTATTTGTGATTGTTTGAGAATAAACAACACTCTGTAACATGGAAACATGTACATTCATACATTTTGGAGGCACCTTTTCTGGGGCACAACAATGAGAAACAGCGGGAACACTTGAGGTGTCATCGTGGCCGACCGGCGCAGCAGCGGCGGCACATTGGGCCGACAATGAGGAAAACTTGAAATTAGCGCTCCGCGGGCAGCCTACACACCAACTGCGTGGTAGAGGCTAACACCAACAGGGGCAATTAAGCTAAGTTTAAGTCGGCAGACAACGCTAGCCCAACTCAGCAGAGGTGTTCTTAGCGAGGTGAAGAGCGTAAGAACTGAGGGATGACTGTGATGACAGCGGCTATATGTGCGGGCGGGGCCGTGCGCGTGTCATCACACGTCATCTGCCTTAAAGGCGTGAATAAAGGTTTCTTCAGCCAGGACACGCAAGGGTGTGATATCCCATGCTTACGTGTTGTACCGAGTGAATCGACTGAAAGGGAACTGTGAGTTGTCTAAATGATCAACATATAGACACTGACCTGATCTAAGGTCTGCAATACCACGTGGGGCATTTAATTTAGCTGTATACACAAAACTCTGACCTGACGGCGCACAAGCCCTTGTCCCAGTTAACAAAGAATAATACTCACACTACATAAAGTCCCAAATCCCCTCGCCCCATATTTCATCAAGTAAAAAAAGGAAAGAAAAAAAGTCAGTATCACACCACTACCAAGGCCATTGTTCCATTTAGCTAAATAAAAAAAGATGAAAGACCTTGGCCTATTTTTTCAATGTTTAACACTGCCACAAAGAGTAGCTATTACATTCATTCCCAAAGTCCTCCGGCTTATTTCAGGAGGTCCTTCATATAACTTCATTATGATGCCTGCAGTTTAAAATATCATCTAAAAAAGTAATGTAATCTCAGAGGCCTTGGTTCTCCATATACCAAATGCTGACAGGAACCAAAAACCTTCTCGTATTGAGAGCACTCACTGCTACTGAAGATGCATCGAGCTTGCACTTGCAGGTATCTGCCGCCAGGCGGAGCTCTAGGTTTACTGCTGAGCAATATTGTGCAGGTGTGTTGTCTTGGTGACAGTCGACTGCAGCATAGAGGAAGTAGAAGGGTCGGCTGCCCAAAACACAAGTCACTGCAGTAACAGAGAGCTCAGATGGGACCAAAACGTTGCTGAATGTTAGTGCGAAACATTACGGTGATATTTGGAGGTAATTTGCGAATCCTGTGACAGCTCATGAGTCAAATAGATCTGTTGTTTGTGTCTTGAATTTTGTAGACTGTACAGCTATTCGCAAGGTGTGGTAAACCCCCTAATTTTAGCATATTTTGTTATCCTCCTTTCTTTTTTCTTCCACAGATGCTGTCATAAAGTTGGGATATTTTCTGGTTTGTTGATGTAAATACACTAAAACAAAAGAAAGAAAGAGACAAAAACACACCATGGGGCAGCTATTCTCAACTGAAGAAGAAATTTCTCAAGTGAAGGACGCTATTGGCTCTCTCCTCTACGATGCCATGCTGGAAGGTGGTGCAGTACCTGACCTGGGAGTCGTCCACCCGCTCCTTTTAGCCAGTCATGATGACAGCTCTGTCTCCCAGGACCGACTCCAGGAACAACTGCAGCAGGTTAAAGAGCTTTAAAAGAAAATGCGAAAGTTGTGATGCTGTTCATGAAAGCAGAAAACTGAGATAGCACGGAGAGAGAGAAAATAAAACACAGTGTTGTGTGTTAAGTGTGAAAGTGCTCACTGATCACCTTTAAAGCCACTCAGTCATAAGGCCCAGATGAATATTAGCAAGACGAGCAGGACGATGCTGTTGCCTTGATACCTGCGATTAAAATGACACTTAAAAGGAGTCCTACTGGGACTGTAAAGAATTTACAAATGAATATAATAGCCTACACAGACCAATATCACGACGAGAAGGTGCTGTTCACAGCTGTTAATTTTATTGACGCAGATAATATAAAACAGTGTGCTGGATTTCTGTTACCACTCAGCAGGCTATAAAAGTTTGTTCTTTTCACCCAGTTGCAGAACGACATTGGGAACAAAGCGCCCACCTACCTGAGGGACCTGATTAGTCGATTGTCAACTTTCTCAGATGAGCCCCGCTTGGCGGGCTTGGTGGGATTAGTGGTTTCTATGGTTATGGATATGGTATATACGTCAGCAAAACAGTCGGGTGTTAAAGGGAAGTCAGCAGGATCATCGTCATGCCAGGTAAAGCCTTAAAGGAACTAGTGAAGGAGTTATAATAGAAAATAAAAAGCAAAACAATACAAACAATACATGATGATATCCTTTCTCTGTGTATTTCCACTGTGTTGATCAGTATTATTCAAATCTTGGCTCTTGGAGCAGTTTCTGAACTGAAGTTATACAGGTTTACATGTATCCCATTACTCTGTAAAACGGACCCATGCAACAGTTTTTGCATACTTAAGCTGACCTTTCTTGACCAAGAATAAATGCATCATTAAGTCACTGGATGTTTATAGCTATATATTATAAAAAATATTCTGACAATTCACCATGTAACTAAATCCAAATGTAGAATAAAGACTGTTAATCTACTGGGAATGTTTAATGTGTTAACCATTACCTGTTCAGGTGGGTTACTTAGTTTGGTTTATAACAGTACATTTCAGCCAGCTGTTTGCATGCTCCTACAAATGCTGTATGTTAAGGGTGATAAGAATAACTGTAAAAAGCTGCAGGATGTCAACTTCTAAAATACTGAGGTATACATCTTTGAATTTCTTCCTGCAGCAGAGAGTCTGGGAGCTTCAGGAGGTGATGGAGGAATACCTGAAGCGCTGTAGGATCAGCTTGAATGATAAAAGCAGGCTGATCCAGGATGCTGTCAGACTTGAGGCCCAGCTCAGCCTCACCCTCACCCAGCTGAAGACGTGTCTGCTAGGGGGAGATTGTGACTCCAGGTGAGAGAATACAGTAGAGCAGAGGATGATATTATAGAGTAAAAAAATACTGGACAAGTTAAATAACTAACTACATAGAGCAGACTAAAAGAAAGAAGTACTCTACAAAGAACTATCCAGTCAGATGAAGTAGGACTCACAATTAGTGTTTTTTTGGTTCCTTCAGGTCTTTGAGACACTGGGCCAGCGGAGCATTCTTTCACACTCAAATGTTGGTTCACCTGGCTCGCCTTGAGAGCAAGGCTGAGCCCCTGTCTGCAAGGGCAGTACTGCAGCAATACAAAGAAGATCTCACACAGATCCTGCCTGCTTACAGGTAAAACACTAAATGCTCCAATCAGACAGGGAGGAGAATTTTACTGCTTTAACAACAACAACATTCCAGCCAAGAATGCTGTATGTGATGACTTTGTGTCTTTTTTAGATGCTCCAAAACTTCACTTTTGGGCACAGCATAGTTCAGAAATTGCATCTGATGACTGTGTCAACTAAACATCTCAACTAGGCTGAAAGCATTTTCAGAAATTTCTCTTCTTTTCCTCCTTGCTGTTTAACAATCACTTCAACACTTACATATTTGGAATGATACTTTAAAAAGGAAAACAACAACAACATCAGTTTACATGAGTCATTGACACTGTGGCCGAATGTACAGGCCTGTCACAAAGTATTTGAGGCATTGTTACACAGCAAACACACCACACTTGAGCAGTAGCAGAACCCTAACAAGCACCCTGACAGTGGATACTAGAGCCGCTGAGTGCCTGCTTATCTGCTATGAGACACCCTCTCTAGCTTGCTCTAAATATGACAGCAGAAACACAAAAACGCTAATCAAGCTGTCAGAAAAATGTAGCTCTAAACTTTCTGCTGCGTTTAGACTTTCTGCTTACAGTAGAAAAAAATCTGAAACCAGAGAGGCAATGCTTGAAACCCTTACATAAGATAAGTGAAAGGGGTAAACTACGAAAGCCAAATTGTAACATCCTTGCAATGCTGTGGAAATAAACTGATGTTTGTATAAGTTAATGATTAAGATTTTATAAAGTATATGTTATGAAACAACTTTAGAGCAATGGTGTTAACTCAGAGATAAATGCGTCACTTGATTGACATTTTCTGTCCTTTCTTCTTCCATCCCAATTCTTCCTGCAAACCCGTCACTCTCCACTTTCCTCATTCCAGGCGTTATAAGTCTAAAACAGTGTGTGTTGTAAAATGTCGAGGGAGTTTTCCTGCAGCATCTGACCCCTGCAGTGAGGTGCCAGAAGAAGGCACCATGACTGGACTCACTGTGACCGACAGAGAGACAGGAAAGAGTGTGACCATCCCTCTGTCCACCATAGAGACTGAGACAGGTAGATTTTGTCTAAGTAAGTAGTGAAATTACTTTTGTCAGTCTCAGTGGATTTGCATTAACTGAATTGTCTTAAATTAACAGGGAAAAGAAGGAGAGTCTCTGGGCTTGATACATCCTCTACAACAGTGCCCTCCTCAATTAACCTGGATCTGATCACCTCGGATCAGTACACTCAGGCATACTTGGATCACCTGTTCTCTGCTAAGGGTCCTGTGGCAGAGCTGGAAAACTACTTTAACAAGGCTAGTGAGAGACTGAGAGTGCTAACGACTGAACTGGGATGTAAAAGCAAGGCAGGGGTGGCTAATGGAATCGAAAAAAGTGAAGGAGTGCATCTTAAAGACCAGGCTGAAGGAACAGATGAAGTACAAATAGTGGAAAAGGTGATGATGGAAAGGAGAGGAAGACAGGGAGAGGAACGTTTGAAACTCAGCATTGTAGAATCACAGCTAGAGCAAAGCCTTAATTCCAATTAGCACAGTGCTACAAACCCATGAAAGTGCAACAGCCATATGACTTTTAGAAGTATACATGCTTCTGTTCCTAAACTTGCCTTTTTGAGTGCTTTAATGCTCTCATGCACAAGCAAGACTACATTAAGTGCACTACAAAAACAACTGACCACCGAACACAGCTCAACCTCAATGCTCATCGTCCTGTTTCTGTAGTTGAAGCAGAAGGGCCATCAGCCAAATTTCAGCCAGAAGGATGATGGAAGGATGAAGTACACTTGGAAATGTACCAACACAAAGATCTGAATTGAGATCCTTGAGAAGATTTCAGTCCAATAATGCTGATAATCAAAATTCTGCGATCATGGCATCATAAAATAACCCATTATGTATCATTCTTAAGTTATTTTAATTTATTTAGATAAAAAAATATTGCTTAAGCAAAATGTAAGTTCCACAGACTTGTCTGCAGTGCTGTGAACCAGGCAAAGTTCAGCAGCCTTGACTGAATATGAGCTTTTTTTGTTTGTTGTTGAATTGGATTTTCTTTGTGTTGATACCCTCTTTAATGGGTCACCTTTTGTCTGTGAACAGTAATAAATATTTGATTGCAAAAAGTTTTTCTTGATTTCTTTTTGATACTTTTTTTTACACTCATACTTTATTTCATTTGTTAACCTATTAAGGTACATTCCCAGTTGGACAGTTACACTATACAAAGGAAAAAACACCCCATGATTACTACATTGTCAAAGTTTTAATTTCAGAATTGAATACACCAAAAGGGCACTAACAGTTATCAATAACAAATTTCTGAGAAAAGTACAGGAAGAATTCTACAAGCAAGTATTTATTTTAGCCGATCTGAAATTCAGATGAGATAGAAAACACCAACAAAACCAAAAAGTGCCCAGTGGAGAGAGTGGACAGCTTCAAATACCTCGGAGTTCACATCACGCAGGACCTGTCATGGTCCTGTCACATCAACACCGTGGTGAAAAAGGCCCGTCAGCGTCTCTACCACCTCAGATGCTTGAGAGACTTCCAACTGCCCTCCAAGGTGCTCAGGAACTTTTACTCGTGCACCATAGAGAGCATCCTGACGGGAAACATCTTAACCTGGTTCGGGAACAGCACCATGCAGGACAGACGAGCTCTACAGAGGGTTGTGCGGTCAGCTGAGCGCACCATCCGCTCCGAGCTCCCTGACCTGCACTCAATCTACAGCAGGCGGTGCTGGACCAAGGCCAGGAAGATCGTGAAGGACCTCAGCCATCCCAACAACAGACTGTTCTCTCTGTTGAGGTCAGGAAAGCGATTCCGCTCCCTGAAGACCAACACAGAGAGACTGAGGAGGAGCTTCTTCCCGCAGGCGATACGGTCTCTCAATCACACCACCACACAGTACTGACCCACACATACAGTTCTTACACACACACTGGACATTCTGGACATTGTTTTCACTTCATCACTTAAATCACTTTAAGCATATTTGCACTGCACAAGACATAATGTGGATTGCACAACACTGGTCACTATATTCTTCATTTCCAGTTAATACTTGTACAGCTGCTGTTATTGTGTTTTATATATATTTATTTATATATATATTAATATATATATATATATATATATAAACAACACCCAGCACGCCCCTGCGGGCGGTTTATCCTTCAAGCTCGGGTCCTCTACCAGAGGCCTGGGAGCTTGAGGGTCCTGCGCAGTATCTTAGCTGTTCCCAGGACTGCGCTCTTCTGGACAGAGATCTCCGATGTTATTCCCGGGATCTGCTGGAGCCACTCGCCTAGCTTGGGAGTCACCGCACCTAGTGCTCCGATTACCACGGGGACCACCGTTACCTTCACCCTCCACATCCTCTCGAGCTCTTCTCTGAGCCCTTGGTATTTCTCCAGCTTCTCGTGTTCCTTCTTCCTGATATTGCTGTCATTGCGGAACCGCTACATCGATCACTACGGCCGTCTTCTTCTGTTTGTCTACCACCACTATGTCCGGTTGGTTAGCCACCACCATTTTGTCCGTCTGTATCTGGAAGTCCCACAGGATCTTAGCTCGGTCATTCTCCACCACCCTTGGGGGCATCTCCCATTTTGACCTCGGGACTTCCAGGTTATACTCGGCACAGATGTTCCTGTACACTATGCCGGCCACTTGGTTATGGCGTTCCATGTATGCCTTGCCTGCTAGCATCTTGCACCCTGCTGTTATGTGCTGGATTGTCTCTGGGGCATCTTTACACAGCCTGCACCTGGGGATCTTGCCTGGTGTGATAGACCCCAGCCTCTATGGATCTTGTGCTCAGAGCTTGTTCTTGTGCTGCCATGATTAGTGCCTCTGTGCTGTCTTTCAGTCCAGCTTTGTCCAGCCACTGGTAGGATTTCTGGATATCAGCCACCTCCTCTATCTGCCGGTGGTACATACCGTGCAGGGGCCTGTCCTTCCATGATGGTTCCTCGTCTCCCTCCTCTTTCTTGGGTTTCTGCTGCCTGAGGTATTCACTGAGCACTCGGTCAGTTGGACCCAGCACACCCTTGCGGGCGGTTTATCCTTCAAGCTCGGGTCCTCTACCAGAGGCCTGGGAGCTTGAGGGTCCTGCGCAATATCTTAGCTGTTCTTCTGGACAGAGATCTCCGGGATGTTATTCCCGGGATCTGCTGGAGCCACTCGCCTAGCTTGGGAGTCACCGCACCTAGTGCTCCACGGGGACCACCGTTACCCTCCACATCCTCTCGAGCTCTTCTCTGAGCCCTTGGTCGCCGTCATTGTGGATGTTGGATATCGAAGAATCCATAGGTCCCGCATCCTATTCATGTAGCCCCTTCCGCCGGGGTTACTTGCGTAGTAGCATTCCAACAATGCCCTGTTTTCGTCTCTTGCCCACCGATGCCTTCTTGTTCCAGTAGCCCACTTTTCAGTCAGGGTGCCCTGGTTCCTCAACACCTGACGCGGACCTTGTTGATCCGGGCGACGTCCGAGCCGGCATGCCTTCATATTTATCTGTCTCGCTCATGTCTGCGGTAGGCTTGCTTAGCATAGGGGGTCTAGCCTTAGGACCCTTACTGGATACAGACCCCCAGGCAGGAATCGAGGACTTTTAAAAAAAAACAAAAAAAAACAAGCGCGTCCATGCTCACAGGTGTACACACGGGTGATCACACCCACAAACTACACCCTTTTTGGCTCCTACCTCAAAGCACACTGTGTTCTGTTGATCTTATGTGCTGCACAATAATGTTTAACATTTAGTATTTACTGTCATATTCACATATATCATTGTGATGTTGTTTATTCTATTACTCTTGTTCTCTTCTGCTTGCTTTCTTTTTTCTTTCTCAGCAGGTGATCCAGGTGATTGATATATGCATTTTTTTTTCCTCTGCCTGTTTTGTTGGTTTTTGTCTTTTGCCCTTCTCCCCCGTCCCTCTTCTCAGCTGTTTCTCTTTCCTATTTTCCATTGATTAATTAAAGTCTTTTAGGCAATCTTTTCAAAAGACTGGCATTTTCTTTTCTTTTCTCTTTTGTACTTTGGACCTTTGGCTTGCAGAAAAGTGTGCTGAAATTACATGGCTTTCTTTCTTTTAAGTCTGTCTCAAAAGGTCAGAAGCATAATGACCAGTCCACCACCTGCACAAGACAGTCACTATGTATGTGACAGGAAGTCCATGCGCTAAAAGGGGACATTCACAGGAGAGATGGCACTCTCCCTCAAGTATGTCTCACTTAGAAAGGTTGAAAAGATGCTTTCTGTCTCCGTACTGTGGCGTTGCGATGCAGTAGGTGGGCGAACAGACTGCAGGAAGGAGCCCTTATCTAGTGTATAGCTGCAGCACTGCGTGAATGTCAAGACAAGAGGGAGAGTGTAAGGATTTCTATGTGTGGGTGTGTTGGCGTGAGTGTGTGAGCATGCATCTCTGTATAACTGAATTGAAGGAAGATGTATCCAGGCAAAATAACGAGTGCTGGACATAAAAATGTGAGAGTGATTATAGTTTTGTGTTTACATAAAACGTGTGAGCTACATAGACAATAAGAGGTGATAGTGATGAAAGATTGTAGCACAAGTGTTTAATGGGTTTTTGTGTGTGCGAGCTTTAGGTCCTGCTAACTGTAGATGAGTCACACTTTGCAGTTCCACTTACTCGACTCTTCTCTGCTAATGCTGTCTTATTAGTTTTAGTTCTCTCGCTGTTTTATTCTCCTCTCCTCTTTTCCTTTCCCCCCTTTTTTCAGCGGCTATCAAATTAGTGTGACTTTATTATTCAAATTAATGCAAATCTGACTGGCTTTGTAAGCACAAACGGGTATTCATATACACTATAGAGTATTAGGACATCTAAAAGTGAAATTATTCACATAGCATCTTTTCTCATGAACTGTTTATTGTTTACACTGTGTTTTTGTACTCTCTGTTTCTCTTTGTTTAATTTTAAACTTTCATTCCATACTTTCTATCTCTGCTCTTAACTGTCCATTTTTTTTTTCAAAATCAATTTTCCTGACTCTGTCAGTCTGTGTTTTTATTCTTGAGGCGCACTGTCTTTTTCCAGCTGTTCATCTCTGTTCAGGCTCATTTATTGGCAAGGTAAAATGCTGCTATTATAACCAGGTATTCATAAAAACATCAAAAAATAGGACATATCTCAGGGGACGAGGGTGTCATTGATTCATCAATTTAGAAAAGAAACAGAATGGCTACGAAACAAGCATTATTACCATCATCGTCATCATCAAGAGCTCGCTATTTTTCTAGGAACATCAATCCGGTAATTGCATACAATCTAAACTCAACCTACTGTTGTTTTTCAGGATAATAATGTAACCAGTTCTCATTTTAAACTTTAAATATTGCTCTTTTGTAAAAGTCTCTCAATGAACTGACCTTTATCATTTGTTACATTTTTCAGATCTCATCTTTACTGTCTGTTAGAAGGTGTAGTCCTGTTGTTTTGACGAACGATGACTTCAAGCGCATGCTCAGGGAGCTGATTGTGAAGTGGCTGGGATGAGAATTAGCACATCAAAGTCTGAAGCTGCGGTTCTCAATCTTAAAAGGGTTTACTGCCTACACCAGGCTAGAGATCAGTCTCTGCCTGAAGTGAAGAGGTTCAAGTACCTTCAGGTTTTGCCTTCAGGTGAGAAGATTGGAGCAGAAGACGGGCTGGTCTGGTGTGGTGAGAAGTGAAGCTGAAGGAAGTGAAGCTGTCTATTTACTGGTCAGTTTGTGTTCTACATTCATGTATGTGCCACAAGATGTAGTAGTGATTAAAAGAAAAAGATCAGAGATTCAAGCAGTGGAAATGAGCATTCTCTGAAGGAATCTTGGGCTCACTCTTTGAGATAAAGTAAAGAGGTGAGTCAGGGTAAAACTGGTGCTCCTCTACAAGAGAAGAAGCTAATTGAGGTTGTTTAGGCTTATCTGGTACATTTCAGACCAAGAAGAGATCCTGGAACAGATGCACACAGGCTAAGCTCGAGATATTACATCACATAGATCTTGGTATTCACAGGAAAAAGAGAGGGCTGAGCAATTTTGCATACACAAGTGTTATATTTTCCAATTCAGTGATTATAGCTAGAAAATTGTACATTTCATTACATGCCCGCCGGTGTCCTCCAACTGAACTTAGAAAAAGTGTAATAATTCACGTGCTTGGCCAGTAATGATGCACTTGTATTACTGGATCTAGACAAATAGGGGAAAATGTGTGGATAGGGCTGTTACGGTTGTCGTGATTATACAAAATATTGCAGTCATGTTTACTGGGACTTACTGTCTTATTTTACAAAGTTACCTTATCTTTGCAAAAAATAAAAATAAAAAATAAAACACGCACAGACACACACAAAGGATCAGTATCAATCCTAACATTTACATTGCACACCATTCCCAGACCACCCACCCCTCCTGAACTACTCAACCCTAATAAGAATGTCTGACATTATAATCAACTAGAAAGGCTCTGAGTGGGTGAATCCAATGCCAAAACCATATTTTGCAGTTTCAGAGAACAGGAGTTTTATATTTATTTAATTGTTTCGCTTAATCTTGCTGATGAGAAACTGAACCTGTTCACCTCAGCAGTGGTATTTATGCATCCTTCCAGCAGATATAGCACAACTCTGTATCTTATCTTGCTCGCTATGTATGTTTACCTTTCTCTTTTGCCTCTCTACCTATCTAAACTTGGTGGAATCTATATGGAAAAACATTTCATAGGCGCCTCCAACTTAAACATTCTCTGTTAAAGTACGTTAACTCCACTTTGCAGGCTCCGATTATGTGGGAGTAAATACAGGTGTACTTGAGAGCACCTATGTCTGGACTTCCATGTGTGTCTGTGTAAGTGAGACTATGTTGCTTTTCCCGTCTCCCTTCTCCAGTCCTGAGTAGAGGTGTGCGTTAGCGTGTGTCCGTGCTTGTACGCTACATTTGGTTGTTGTGAAAGCGTTGCCCAGGCAACAGATAATCGCCACAGTAACTCGACATCATCACATCGCCCACAGCCTCTTAGCAGAGAACAGTCACTGACACATGGTAACCTGCTGTCGAGTGTGCACGTTTGTGTGTCTAAGTGTACTCTGTGTGTATTTGTGTCAGTGGATGTGTTAGATCATACTTTGTATGTGCGTGTTCATGTGTGGGTGTCTGCAAATCAAAGAAAAGAGGACTTGGTGATCAACTTCTGCCAAGCCAAAGGGTGAAAGACGAGCAAGATGGCCAAGAAAAAGAGAGCTAGAAGGTAGAAGGGAAAGGAAGGAGAAATAGAGGAGAGAGGATCAAAGAACCAAAGACATGGTTCAAGGTGGTGTAACAAACTCAGGGAAGGAATACGCAGTTAGGGCCATCATTTCTTGAGCAGAGACACAATTTGTGTAACTTTGCTTCTACAAATTACCACAGTGGATTTTAATTCATACATTCAACATGTAATTTATGTGGAGGCTTTCAGCTTTAATTCAAGGGGTTACACAAACATCTGTCGAGGAGTTAGAGCCAGGAGTAAGCCAAAATATGCTTTCAGTTATTAAATACAAAAATGAAGGCAGAAAAAACAAACAGCAACTGAAGGTGGCAAAGTAGAGCATCGCAAGCGAGCAAACATATCATTTGGTCAAGGGGATTAACGCAGGTGGACTCAAATGTGGGTCCTTTAGAATAAAAGTTCAATAGTTTATCTACAAGCAGGAAATATGCAACAATATCTTGAGGCAAATGCTCTTAATTCTGCACAGGCTCAGATCTGCAAAATAGCAACCCAACAAACAGAACAACTCTCACAAGACACAAGACAAACATAGCAGGATTTCCAGCACAGATGGACATTAAAGGTGATGATTGATGATCAGGCACTGGATGAAGGGCTTCTCTCCATTTAAGTAGAGGCAGTGGAATCACATAATGAATCACAGGTGTGCTCATTAACACTAGGTGTGCTGGGACGAAGAGCAGGAATCCCAAAAGGATCCTGCCCCTGGAAACAGAGGCATGGTTAACACATTCGTAAAAAATAAAGGGGATAAAGCGGAGAGAGATTTTCAGAAATTTTCAGAAAAGAGACAAAGGTCCCTTTTCCATTAGTACCTACTCGGAGCGACTTGACTTGATCTGTTGACTCAGATCAACATTTCCATTCCAAGTTAGCACCTCCAAATGTGCGTGGTTGTTGTCATAGCATTAATTATGCCGCGTCCCATGACATAATCACTATGCAACACAAACACTACAACAAAGATGGAGGTCAAGGTGAAGATATACCTGCTGCCCAGTTCGTGGCTTTTCTTCACTCCCAGGGAACACTGCGTTGTTTTTTTGTAGCCATTTCCTTAGCTGTTGGGTTTCAAAATAGGCAGTTTTGATTTTCGTGAATGATATCCTCTCATGACTTATCAAGTAACGCTACTGACCAGCCATGGTGGCATGCAGTCTGATCACGTCACATTTTAGTACCTGCTTGGATCACTTGGAACCCTTGCTGAACAAGTACTAAAAAAGTACCTGGTACCAGGTACTATGACCTAATGGAAAACCCTGAAAAACGTGGCAAGTTGATCTGAGTAGATACTAATGGAAAGGGACTAAAGCATGCCTCACCCTAGCAGTAAACATTTGTATTGTGTATTTTATTGTATAAAAACAGAATGTTAACATAATTGGTCAGAAAGTTGGGGGAGCAGCTCACGTCCGGCATACGTTTCATCTTCTACACCTTTCGGACATCTCCCTGTAATAGGTGATGTCTCTTCCCACTTCACCATGGCAACAATCCTCTGTGTGTGTGTGTGTGTGTGTGTGTGTGTGGGGGGGGGGGGGCTCTTGCTAGCATCGTGATTTATAGTGTTGTTTTCTGGTTAGTGGAGTGAGCCTGAAGTTTCTGTACCTTATCGTGCCGTCACTAGTGCAGGAAGACCATCCTCCCAATTCATCAGAAAAGGGGGCTTCGCCCTGTTTATGTCTGCTAGTAAAACGATTCTACAGTACAAAAGTCTTCTTGCTTAAAAAGTACTTCTCTATGAATCAACAATTTCCTTTTGTGCATATTTTCACACTTCAACTGAATACAGACATGTATTAACCAAAAGCCACAGAGTAGAATACAGCTGTAGAGTTTGGTGACTCTTTTACACGACACTTATCCATCTTCTTTAGAGAAAAATATTGATTAGTGCATTTTCAAGAGTTGAATAAGACTTAAGTTTAAAAGCACCACTCTAGTGGTTGTGCATGTTTTAGCCCATTAATTCTAAATTGAATACACTTTACATTATTGCAGAGCCATATAGGTTCTCAGATTGATTCCCTACCTTCAAGGCAGCCATCGGATTCAATTCATTTCATGAGGGGAAAATTAACTTTCACTGAGTTGGAACTTGCTTGACATAGATAATCAATCTCAGTGAACAATTTATTCATTAAAGGTCCATTATGGTCAGCTGTAAGCAGCGACTGTTGGTGTGGTCACGGATGTTTCAAATTCTCTGAGATTAGACAATTGATTCCTAACGGTGCCAAAGCCACGGTAATCTCCTAAAATCTGAGCGATGACGTTGTGAAACCACAATATGCTGTCAAGGGTGATTTTATTACAAATAAAACAGGCCATCCAAAAATAAAGTAAATCCAACAAAGACCTAGCGGAAACTATATGAGTGGTGCAATCTCTGGAAAAAAGAAAAAGTAAACACAGTCGAGCTCAGCAACATAAAAAGAGCTGAAAATCCACAGAAGACAACAGAGGTGGAGGATTGCAGGATCAAAGCTATCCCCTTTTACAACATCCAGCCAAATGAAGAACACTCCACGGGAAGTAGAGATATAATTATCCGAGTGAACCATGAATGGTAGGCGGAGACATTTGAAGCAGAAGTCTGAAGAAGCTAGACTTAGTATGGACCAGAATAATGAGTTAAAAAAAAACGTGTTCAGAGGCCTTGGTATGGCTCATGATTGAGGTAAATGACATCACCTGTAAAATACAGTGAAAACAATATGCATGTTTGTTAAGTCTAATTGTTGAATGTTGTCATTGTGGTTCTTAAATTTGTAAAGTCTGAGTTCAAACTATAGGATCAAGACATTCCTTTGTGTCTGACCACCTCTCCAGCCACTCTGTGCTGGGGGAGGTTTTATTGTAGATACATCCTATCTGAAAGATCTGTTTCTTGTGTTGTAAGCTTCCTGCTTTTATGATCCTTTTGGTGAGCAGGAGGTCACACACACAGACGTGTGGGAGGGAAAGATAGATTGATTAGTTGGAGAAAAAAGGGGCAATAATAATGTAGAGATGTGCTGCCTCAGATTCAGCCAAATTATAGCATTTTATTTAAAAAGGTGGAACATTCATGTAATCTCAGCCTACTATATGTTAATTTCACTTACAGACAACAAAACTAAATACAGAGACACTGCCTTAAAGGCATCAGAAAGAATGAAGTTCAGATTCTGAGGAGAGAAGAAACTAGATTTGGCTGTTTATCTAGGCTTCACTAATGGAGACCCTTTGCTTAAAATGTTGCTATCCTTGTGTTCTTGTAAATAAGCTTGTTTAACTTCTAGTTTGGAGTTGGTCTTATGAGTCTGGACTCTTGGCCTATGGCCTATATTAATTAACTGTAGCATGAATAGGTTTTTCTTTGTTTGTTTTTAAACAACTAAAATAACAAAAGAAACACTTTACAAAAATATCTTTTTTTCTCTAGCTCATTGTTTCAAAAAAAGCCAATGAAAAAGAATACAATCGACACAGTTTATTATAATAATTAGTTATTTACTTATTGGAAATAACCTAATAAGGACCTATTTAGACTTAAAAAAACCCTCATAACTGTATAAACATGTAAGCTAGAAAAGGTGTAGTCACATACACATCCATGCAATAAATACTGAAGTAACAGGCTTTAATTTACAGTGGAATGTTTAAGAAACACATGCAAGAACAAAGATATTGCCACTGTAAAGAAAAGTGCATGTATACACACACAAGCATGCACGCACGCACACAAATCTGGTTGAAAAGTTCATGCTCTGGTATTTCCCTGACATTTAATTTCAATGTGTTCCACGTGTGTGAAACACCTGCGGTTAGGTGCTCACACACATACACACGTGGGCTTAATGCGACTACTTTAAGCCTTTCAATCAAGCCATTATTTGCAGAGGTAAGTGGGCAAAATTTGCAATGTCGGAGCCTAGTGATGGCCTGGAAGGCATCTACTAATTATTCTATGTGTGTGTGTGCATGCAAGGAAGAGTTCATGTGTGATGAGTCTACATAGACCTTAAGTGATGTCCCC
>NW_024582879.1:74071-107330 GCF_018398535.1 Haplochromis burtoni | reverse complement strand
CCCCTCCTCTTTCTTCTTTTCCCACAGGCCTGACATTTCTACGACACAAATGCCAGTTGACCTCCTGTATGCAGGGCAACGCGGTTGGAGAGAGTAAGGGAAAATATTTAAAGGGAAAAGATCAACACAGAGATATGTCAAGAGAAAAATTAAGTCGGAAATTTGCCAATGGCTTTTCTAAAATGAAAACTTTCAACAACTGCTTTAAAATGAAAATTTCTATATAGAAACAGTTATAGAAATAGTTTAATATAGAAACAAACCACTATGTCAGAAGTCCTTGATGTTGAATTCTGGACCACCTGAAGATTTGCTGAGAGAGAGACATGGATGTGTTAGGTACAATAGCCAATGTGTATTTTTATAAAAACACCTCATAACATGTTAGGATGTAAGTTTAAAAAAAAGTATATATATCCTTTAATCTCGGGCAATTGCACTGGCAGAGTGCAACAACAGTTTGTCCATCTGTATTAGGAATCCAATCATCTTGCACCCTGCCGTTGTGCACTGGATTGTCTCAGGGGCATCTTTGCACAGCCTGCACCTGGAGTCTTGCCTGGTATATACATAATTTTACTTCACAAAAATAACATTTTAATTTTGCATGTGTAATTCAGACGTACATGATCCTGGAAGGATCCATGTCAGTGTTTTAGGTTTGCCTTTCCTTTTATTAAGTAAAACTTGATTTTCTATAAAATTATATATTCATGCATTTTGATGAAAAATCTCCACTTGCCATTTCTTGGCAAGGAATTACATAGCTTCACAAATTCAGTCCCATGTCACATGTTTAGGAAAAGTTGGTCTGATAAGATTAATTTCTTAATCTTTAAACAACAGCAACAAAAATGTCAGCATCTTGTCCTTGTAAATTAGTGACTTTGGTCTCAAACAGGTTATAATTTTTCTTTAAAACTTTAAAATCTGAGTATTGAATAATTTTTGCTAAATGTTCAAATATATTTGCAATTCCACATTTCTATTTGCCCACCAATAAAATATACCATAAGAATACATTTAAATTACATTGTGAGCAAAGTCTCTATGGCTGTTTGACAATACATTTCTATTAGGAAATCTGCACACAAGCCTAGCTGCTATTGTTATTCCAGTGCTGACTAAGCTGTCATCCTCTGAGACAGAAGCAGATGTAAGAGAATAAATAAGTATATAAAGGGAATGAGTGTATGTGGAGATAAAATGACTGTCTAGACATTCAAAAATAAATTGACATATTGAAATATAAAGTGTCTCTATAGGCCAGGCACTTCTTCACTTACAGCCCTCTTGAGAAAATGTTGTACAAGAGTGGCATGATCCCAGGAAAACATTTAGACAAAGATGCTTACAAAAATAAACTCATATAAAAAGGTACTTTCCATCAGCACCTTTATATTAGAAGGACTTAACACAAAGAGGCCTCACTGAATACACGGTAAGGATAAAACTGATGTTAAGTATCTTCTGTAATTTTAGATAGAACAACATATTCTCAGAATATTTTAGACATGTTTTATTTTTATTTATTTCAAACATGTAAATAATATACAGATACATTTAGAAAAGAAAATAATAATAAAAACAATACATTTCAATATAGCTATCGTTCTGATTAATTTACATGTTGAAAGGGAGTGGGAAGAAGTAAACACTTATTTAATCCCACGCCATAAATTATCAGTTAATATTTAGTCAGCTTCCTTACTGATATAATTTGTAATAAAAATAGTGAACAGATTTCTGATATTCTATATACTATAATATCACATCATGATTTTTTTTTTAAAATAGAGACATTCACTTAATTTCAATATTTTCCTTTTCTTTATAGTTCGAGGAGATCATATTTTTATAACTCTTTTTGAACAGTTTTATGTTTGGACATTGCTTTAATTCCATATTCAGACTGTTCCACAGTTTCACTCCATGAACAGAAACACAAAAGCTTTTTCTTCTAGTACGTACCTTCCAAACTTTAACTGAAGCAGAGCAGAGGTGTTTCAACTTAAAGGAAGGACACCAAACACAAGTTACCAGTTAGACTGTTGAAACCTTATAATAGAATGCATTTTAAGATACTCTAAAATTAATCACTGGGAAAAGAAAGAAAATTAAATCTCACCATCGTCTGTTTTAAAGTCTCCTTTTTTGGATTTACTGAACAGTCTATTATTTTTTTTAACTTTTTTTTTTTTACTTTAAATGGTCCGCCCAACTGTGTTAAAGTAACTTCCAAGAAAAAAATAATCTTATTTATTTGGATTTACATAACAAATTTGTGTTTTGTTTTTTTTTACTTACGTGAGTCATTTGTGTTATTTCAAAGCAATAAGGTGCATATTATGTAAAAGTCACGAACACTCTGACTGACTCAATAACCCCAAAGTTCTAAAACTCCTCTTTCATTAACATCAGCACAGAAATTGTGCACCTGGAGCTTCGTGGGATGAGCTTCCATGGCTGAGCAGCTGCTGTAGGTGTAATGTGTAAATGTCCCAGTACTGTTGTCCATATGGTGTATTTACAAACTGCATGTTCAGACTAATAAGTTATTATTTCACTGGACACACGTGCACACACTTGCCTTTTATATCTTAGTGAGGACATCTAATTGACATAATGCTTTCCATGCCTAATCCTAACCTTTAGCCTAAACCTAACCATAGCCTAACTGTAACCCTGACACTAAAACCACATTTTGAGTCTCAAAATGCCTTCAAAATATTTGGTCCTCACAAATATATATAAACATGTACACACAAACACACACACACACACGCACACACACACATCTTTTAGTATATCTCTTTTGTGACAAAAGTCAGAGTCACAGGTCATACCTGTTAGGGAATTATTCAGTCTAATCCATTCCAGTAGTGTTCACTATTGCAAACCCAAGCAGATTAATCACTGTCCCATGGATAACTTGCTATTTTATTAGCCCGTTAAAGTAAATACCTGCAATGTTTCAAGATGTGCACTTTTAATCTATATCTTAAAGGTATAGTACAGCATACAACAAACTATCTTTAAAGTACTTGATTGTTTTGTAAAGCGACTTGTAGTTCAGAACACAGGCTTTGAATGAGCACTGACTGACAGAGAGCTAAAAGAAAGGATTTTCTTTAAAACAGAAAATCAAGGCTTGCCCTTTTGTCTCTCACTAAGTCGTTGCATATAGTTTGACAGCCAACTTTGACTTTCTGACAGTTTTAGGTTTTATTCAGCATTCAGGATCAACCATGCACACACACATACACATGCATAAATTCGCATTAAGTTCCCAGCATGTTAACCTTCAAGCAGTGGGCTGCCCGGACAAGAACTGGTCTAGAAATCAAATGTGACAGGCTAATGAGATTTCAGACAGACACAGCAGAGGGCAAATAATGAACAGCCAAGGCAAACACCTTTACATAAGTAACGGCATGAAACATGCTGCAACACGATCTATTTTGCTGACTTATACGCAACCTTCAAACAACAAAAATAAAAAAGAATTTACCTAGTCTCTTGTCTCTTACCTAGTCTCTTGTCTCTTACCTAGTCTCTTGTCTCTTACCTAGTCTCTTGCACTTTAAATAGCTACACCAGGGTTCACATGGTCTCAGGGTGGGTCCATTGTTGTGTGGGAGTGGTTTGCCCCCTTGCCTTGTAGAGTGGGCCGACCCACGTTAGGATATCCAGTCTGCACCTGCAGGGCTCGTGGGTGCCCGTAGGCCAACTGGGTGGGATGGGGAAGCAAACATTGCTGGGTGCACCTTGTCTCAGACCCAGACCAGTTTGTCTTGTCCTTTTACTGTGCGTGTCTGTTGTTTGACTAGGTTGTTGTGGATCACCATGGATGTTGAAGGCCATTCATGTGGCTTTGCTGGCTGTACTGCCTGGTGACACCCTGCCCCCCTTTTTAAAAAAAATTACATTCTAGTCATTACTTGTTAATAAAGTTAATAATAAATAATAAAATAATAAAGATTCACACGAACAAGAGGAGCCTATAGAGATGTTCTTGCAAAAGCAAAATTTGTTTGGCACCACAGTGCTTCAATTCTGTTTGCAAAAGGTGCTAGACAGGACAGGATTAAAATAAATAAAATATCAGCCACAACTAATATAAAATACAATAAAATTAAATGTAACAAACAGGAAGAGGATTTATTTGTGTTTGGAATAATCCATCATGCCTGCAGGCAGAGAATGGGCATGATCCATCATGGTGGCAGCTAAGGAAGAGGAGAAACCTAAACACAATTCATCTATCAATCAGCTCTTATAAAGGCTTTCTACTGACCATTGTGTAACTTTCTCTATATTTACATTCTGTTTATTTCTCTAAAAGCCCTGCAGTTTTTTCTTTTTACTCAGTTTCCAATCAGACGCCCTACTTTACCCTGGAAGGCGTTTTTCCTAAGTGAGTGCTTTAGGCAAGTGTAACATGCTGTTTGGCTGCTTTTAGTTCAAATAAACCTAGAAGACATTCAGATCAAGAAAATAACAATTTACAGCAAATGGTTACACAGAAAGCTCTCAGAAAATACCAATCAAGGTCATACTATGAAAATCAATTTTGTCACGTGCAAGATTCGGCAAAATGTTTTTAACTAGGATAGACTGGGACTGAGCTGCAGCAGCAAACAGTGCCAGCATGGATGTTTCAGGATAGTGACAGTAACAAGGTTGCACGTAATATAGTAACTGGATATTAGATAGTAAACACAAGTTAAGGTAGTGATTTGGAAAGGTAAGTGAAATGTGTGATGTCAATATTTGCAATGACTAATTAGTATTAAAAGGGTTGTAATATTAAGCCTGCATTCTTACTAACAACAGTGGAAAAGCCTTTTGTTGTCTATATGAACCTTTAGATCTCTCACTCTGTGACCTCAAAACACTTTTCTGATGGGTTTATGGCCACAGAAGCCCATTTACTGAATATAAAATGATAGCCATTTTTAAAATTATGGTACCGCTGCACCATCGAGAGCATCCTGACCAACTGTATAACAGTCTGGTGTGGGAGCTGCTCTAGCGTTGCAGAGGGTTTTGAAAACTGCACAGCGCATCGCTGGAGCACCACTTCCTGCCATACAAGACATCTGGAGGAAGAGGTGTCTGAAAAGGGCTGGGAGAATCATCAAAGACCCCAGTCACCCAGCACACGGACTCTCCTGCCCTCTGGGAGCATCCGGACTAAGACCACCAGGTACTGGAACAGCTTCTTCCTTACAGCTGTATAGATCCACATAAGATAAGATAAGATATCTATATTATTGCAAAAGCACTTTCTGGATGGATGCAAACTGCATTTTGTTGCCTTGTACTTGTGACATGTGCAATGACAATAAAGTTTAATTCCATTTTGAAGGACTGTTAATCAAACATTACTGTGTGATTTAGCCTATAAGCATACAGTATCCCTTTGTTTCTCAGTTAGATCCTCATGTCCGGTTTCACATCAATGGTAATGGCAGATTGAAGCTTAATAGTGGGATGTCACTAACCAGAGGGGGATGTCACGATTCAATTCAATGAAATCTGGTTGAATTTTATTTATAAACTACCAAGCAACAGTCATCTCAAGGCTATACCAGTATTTTACTTCATTGCAAAAGTCACAAGCCAACCTTCAGCTCTTTGTGCTTTGCTTCCAAGAAGCAAAAGTGAATTGTGTTGGTCAAACCTCATTAGAAATATACTAATATACAAATTTCCCATTTATATGTGCAAATTATTTGCAAATTTCCCTCTTTTCCAAGCTATATATAAACAAATGAGTGGTGACTCAAGATTTTTGCAGAGTACTGTATATAAAGTCTATAACTACTATAAATTACACAGCAGGGGACATAATTTGTCAGATAATTAAAAAAGACCAGTGCAAATGTGAATTTAGAACATTTTTATACTCTAAAGGACAGATGTTCTATCTGTACTGCATAAAATTTATATAAGGTAGTCTCAATAACAGTCTATCCACTGGTAGATTTTTATTTTAATCCAAATTAATTATTTAGTTATTAAAATCCACAGTATTGGTACTATTGGACCTTAGTGTGGCGTTTGACACCGTTGATCATGACATATTACTGGAACGTCTCGAGAGCTGGGTCGGACTCTCTGGTACGGCACGCGACTGGTTCAAATCCTACCTTAACAACAGGAACTTCTATGTGTCAATAAGCCAATTCTCATCACAAAATATAGAAATCACATGTGGGGTCCC
The DNA here is from genome assembly GCF_018398535.1 of Haplochromis burtoni. Lineage (NCBI taxonomy): Eukaryota > Metazoa > Chordata > Actinopteri > Cichliformes > Cichlidae > Haplochromis > Haplochromis burtoni. The sequence goes on along the minus strand of NW_024582879.1, from coordinate 101,101 downwards.
CAAAGGCTCCATCCTAGGGCCCCTCTTATTTAGCATTTATATATATGGATGTTCAAGTGTACAAGAGACACACAGACAAGCTGGCTCCAGCTTCTATTTACTTATTGAATATGTAGCTAATAATAGAAACTGCATAATAAATATGTTTGATACTAAAGCTTTTAAATACAGACAGGATGTAACACAAAACACACATGCTCACAAACACACACTGTAGAAAGGCAGTGCACTCACAAGGTCTCTGAAACAGGGTATCCCAAACTTTATTTTACTGGTTTTATCAGAATTACCATGTACCATGGAGAGCAGTCACAGTTAGTGGCAACACACATACAACAACTTTCCTCCTATCATTTGGTCTTGACCAGAAATTAATTTAAAAAAGAAAAGAAAATTAATACACGCACACACAGAGAAACAGCGGCAAAAAGAAAACAAATCTTAAAAATTATTACAAACATGATTATTAAAGTTACTGTTCCATTAAGAAAAGAAAAACCCCCACATCAAATCAAAGTGACAAACACAAAAAACCCTGAAACACCCCGAAAGTGCAAAGAGGACAGAGAAAGAAAGAGAAGATGAATGAAAGGAAGGAGTGAAGAAATAAAAACCAGAATTTGTTGGCACAAAGGAAGAATTTAGGAAAGAAAAACGAAAAGAGAATTATTCAGCAACCAAGATAAATGATCGACAGCTCGGAAAACAGATGGTGATTTAAATACAAACAAATTATCCGTTGAGAGACTAAATCAGATGCAGACACAGGCAGATATTCATAACTATACTTGGATGTTGGTGAATAGAAGCAGTTCTAGAGATAATGATTTAGGGGGCATAAAAAGCAACCATAAGTGAGACACGAGTCAAAAAGACAAACTAAAAACATAACGCTGTCTGAATCAAACAACAACAATCACTGACAAAAGGCAATCTCAAAAGCCTCCAACGCCAAAACAAAAGTAAATAGAAGCAGATGGAAGGAAAAAAAATAACCAACCAAGAATGAAGAAAGAGGATGCATGGGAGGGCAGAGTGAGGCAGCGATAGAGAAATAAGCTCTAAGCAAACTACAACTTCTCCAAAAAGGCAATATATGTCATTCTTGAGTGTAGCGAGTGTTGTTGTTTCCTTTAAATAAATATGTAGAATTAATTCTCTATGGTTAGTGTGATGGTCGTATAGTCCACCTCACTTATAACACTGTACAGTATATACACATTATTATTATTATTATTTCTTTAATGACAAAATAACCTTTAGATATACATACAGTATTCCTCATCCTCTGTCGGAGAATACAGCCACGGTATTAGAAGTAGCAAGCAGTGTCTCTTTTTTTGTACAAATAACCCATGCAGCTCCCATATAGATTACTTATTTAAGATACATAACTTCTTTAAGATCTCATCTCTCATTCAATAACAGCAGATATTGCCTTTTTTTAAAAAAAAACTTGATGAATTCATTAGTAATGTGCAAGTTACTCCAAAAAAAAAAAAAAAAAAAGAGTCATCGCATCTTTGTTTAAATTAAAACAAAATGTTGTTAAGCTCTACATACATTACAAAATGTAACTGAACAGAAAAAAAGGAAAACCTGAATCTGTACAACATTCAAACCTTTTTTAGTCAACACTAAGGAAATGGGATACAATTCTCTATAACTATATACAGACATGTTATCATTCATGCACAGTGTCAACAAGTAGCACATTGACATTCCAAAATATGGAAAACATGGCATAGGGAGACAGAGGGTAGAACGGGAGCTGGGAAGAAGATACGGAACAAAAGGAGAACTGCCTGTTTTGGTTACTTTGGCAGCAGTGAGATTGAGAAAGCAAGATAGAGAAAGAGGGTGGAGAGACACAGGGACAGATAAAGACACCATAACAATACACATGCTGGGCAGGAGAAGTCCACATCAGTCTCTCTGACCCAGAAATCAACATATGGCTGTAACTTCATTTTTTAATTATTATTATTATTTTCATCTTCTTTCGTGTCATCTTCTTTTTCTTTCTTCTTCTCTACATCACCAACCTTTTTTCTACATGTTAAATGTTGCATTTTAAGGTAGAGAATAGCTCTGGTAGCCTTTGTTTCCAGCGGTACATTTTTTTCTCTGTAGCAAATATTGCTCCGCTTGTACCAGTAGGGGCGTTTGTCCTTCCTTTTGCTCATTTTGTCTGTCCGATGTTGCTGTTATTTATTCCTCGGTCTGTCAGACAGACAGTCAGTTAAAAAGTGAATATGGCAACACAAACATATCGTCAACCCTTTAGAACCCACATTAGAATCAACATTGTTAATGGTTTACAACTGATTCAACACCACTGTATTTTTACATCAGGTACATCATTATTATTGTGTAAATCAGAGACAGAAAACACAATCTCTGTTGTTTACATCAGAAGCAACTCTGTAAATGAACCAACGTAGTAGCCGTTTCACATAAGCGACAAGAACCAGTGCAATGCTTGTCCGTCATTTAAAAACCTGCCCAATTCTGTTTCAAACCCCACCACAGAAGAACAAAAGTTAAAACAAATGCAATCTACAGCTCATTTTTCTACTCCTTACTAGCTGTTAGTGTTAATATATACAGTGATGACCTGGCTAACTTTTGACCCTTTAAAATGCAGAATTTCAAACCAAAGCACGAAGCTGGACTCAAGCGTTATTGTGACTTGAGCTGGAACAAATTGCTTTACAGTCTTTGCAGGAAAGTTGCTAGTTGCAGATAGAAAAAAAAAGTTAACTTCAACCAGAAAGTTAATATTTGATGATGTACAGCCAAGAAAAGTCTTTAGCTAAACAACAGCTAACAATGTTTAGTTTCCAGCCTTGTTTCAAACTCTGAACAGCTGTCATTAATCTGCCAATAAGGTTCATGTCAGACTAGCTCTTAAGCCAAAGTGAATACACCCAGAGAGACGGTGCAGCAACGCCAGTGCAGCAAAGCCAGTGCAGCAAAAGAGCTAAATTCCCATAAAAGAAAACTTTTAGCATTTAAAAAAAAAAAAAATACAAGCCATAAATTTAATGCACGAAACTGCATTTTTGCAAGCATTTGATTCCTGCTCACGCTAGAGTTCACCTCAAAATATTAGGCAGCTGGCACATTTTAAGTAATTCCAACATGATTTAGCAATATCAAAGACAATACCTACTGAAGGTACTCAAAAAGTGATGCATACAGCTTTAATATCGTTATTCCTTCTTTTTTTTTTAAAAGCAAGCTAGCATAATTTAGTTTTTTTACAGTGTATAAACCCTCAGCTCGTGCCAGTGAAGAGACAAATACATACAAATTTAAATAAAAAGATTTGAGTTCTGTTAAAACAACATCAAGCCTTTTTTAATGCTTTTCAGATTACTAATGAAATATGAATTATATTTGGTGTTTTAAGAAAGATCCATTGGTTAGAAAACCCCTTACAGATTGGACTGCAAACATTAATATCTGATATAAAGTTTTCCCTTTGGCAAAACAGGGGTAAACTGCCACTCCAAGGCCTTCACTTAAGAACAGCTACTCTAATGATGAGCCACAGATTGTGCTGAGTTTGACAAATGCAAGTAATGCAATATCTCATTATACTGCAGCTATCAAACGACATATACACCAAATGTCTTTTCTTAGTAGTTTTCAAACTGTACAACAAACAAAACTGCAGCAGCAAAGCCATGTTTCTGTAGCACTGTCTTCTCAAATTTTCATCCTAGTGTTGTTGTGTAATTAATAATTTTTTCAAAAGCTATATTCAGAGTATTTATATTGTTGCAATTATCTGGATTTGCCAAACTCATCCAATCTAAGCCAGCCCAGGTCTACTTTCTCAGGGGTTAAAATCTGCCTTTTACAAGAATCCTGCCAAGTTTAAAATGGATTACATCTAGTCCGGACTACTTACTTTTACAGATGACATTATAAATACAATTTATCATATACATCAAGTAAAAAACACATTAGAAGCAGAGGAATTCTGGACTTATGGACTTTTATTATGCCTACATATACTGTAAGTTACGTGTATGCTGAGATCTTTGTGAGTTTAGCTGAATGTTGCAATAGTTAACAGTCTGAAGTCTAAACTTCTCTGACAGTCGAGACAGGCTTTAAAATGTACATAATTCTGGGCCCTTGGTGTTCGAGGTTTTGGGATCGATTTGTTGTCTGTCTAATACTGAATTACAGAAAGCAGAAGATTTCCAGACATTTAGTGTTTTGGAATTTTAGTTTGTGAGTCTTACGATCTGGCAGTTAGTTTGGTCTGCACGCAGTAGACGTAGTGTTTCATATGCCCCGGTGTCCTTTTAAGCTACTAGCACACTATTAGGATGATAAATAAGTCCAAGTGGGCCCCTGTCACATCATGCACACAGACCAGTGGTAATAATTTAAGATCAGTTTACATTGTTAAACTAACAAAAGTATGCTACATATATAATAGAATAACAGAGACTGTTTGTGCCCATGTCACAAAGAGAGATTATAGACTTTAGGAGTTAATTAGCTTTTAACCAGGGTGGACTACCATGGTAACCTGGCTACTGAGAATTAAAACACTGGGCTATATACTCCACAGCAGGAGGAGATTTGTGGGGACAAGTGTTGTAACTGTATCCCTGTTAGCTTTCTGTTATTGCCCTGAAAGCGGTGTGAGCTTGTCAAACACAGGCTGTCTGAGATTAGATGTAACCTGTGTTACATGTCCACATTTACCCCGTCCTCTACGCTGACGTCCTGCCCAACAGAAAATCATTTTCAGCTATCCCTTTATCTGATGGCTTTTGTGTTAAGACTGAAAACTGGCAGCTGAACTAATGTGTCAAGTTCAACAAGAATGAGTAAATCCCACAGATCACATTAAGGTTATTTGTTTGAAAGCAACTTACCTTTGAATAAAGAAATATGACAAAGCCAGATGGTAATTGCTTTCTTTAGGTTAAGGCCTTCGTCATCCAGACATATTATGAGTAAAATGTTTTTGACTAGTAGTGTTTTTTGGAATGAAAAGTTGAAGCCTTGTCTGAATGAGTACTTAGAAGCAGCAGGTTGCTTTTACAATATCTAGGAAATTCTTGATGCCTGGTGTGGTAACATAACAAAGACGTGCAGCTATTATCTCATGTAGCCCTGCGCTAGTTTGAAGCAAAGCTCTTTTAACTGAGAAGTCAATGTGTAAGGTTTACCAATATAAGCGCCTGTTAAATATTCCCCTTAACGACCAATCTATGTGAAACATTATAAATCAAGGGTCAGGGTTAGGGATTAGTGGTTATTACAAAGCCCTTGAAGATTTTGATTGGTCCAGCGACCAGCCAGGTTGGCGATGCACAGAGATAATGACTGAAGCTGTTAAGTAAACCAAGTGGCAGAAAATGAAGGAAAAGAAGGCCTATAATGGGTGCTAGCTAGAATTTTCAGGCTATTTAAAAGTTATGATTCAGAAATGATGGCGGCAATCCCACAGGTGGAACACCAGGTGGTTCCATAGTAAAATCAAAAATACCTAGATATTTATGCAGTGATAATAGTTTCTAACAGTTTTCGACGGTAGAGTGGCCATTTCGTCTTCTCAGACATGACCTTATTAAAGGTAAAAGCACACTAACCACTTCTTGGTTCAAATTAGTCCTTAATTCTTTTACATTTACAGTATAAAGCAACAGAAAGAGGGTCCGATCAGGAGCGCATGGCGTAACCGAGACATTCAGAAGGAAAACCGTGAAGCTGTAATGTACGATCAGCTCTTTATATTTACAATTCGAACCTCAGTGACGCTTAAAACATTTCATCTCACTGAATTTGCTCTCCTGCGAAAGTCATACTCGGCATTTCTACAGGCTGGGAGAGCGAGAGTGAAAAAGACCTCGAACACGAAAGCATATCTCGCCTCACGCAGTGAGAGCAAGACGAGAGGCGGTTTTTTTCACAGTACTTGACCATCTTCCCACAACACACAAGCAGGGACACCCACTGTTACACACCAGCACACACACAGTTAGTTGTCATGAAACAATTGTGGCAATGTATCCGGTTTCTTCTGATTATGTTTTCAGTATTGTCTGGTCATGCATGCACATACTGATAAAGTTATTCTTTCTTTGTCTGTCTCACTCCTGCCTGTTACAGTGTTTGGATACGATGCACTACACTGAAAGAGGGCTCCTGCTGAAACCACTCGTTCTCAATAGGAGCTTTTATGGTGCGTACCTCTGTTTTAACCTCAGTCCAAGTGTTTAAATTCATTGTAATTCTATAAGGTCGAGCCAGTTGGGACACGTTTAATAAGATGACTTGATTGGTTTGCACTTTTAGAGTGAGACGCTTTGATTTTTTTCCTTTTCTCATTAAGCTTCCACCGTTCTGGATAATTTCGCTTCCTATTAATCTCATGTTTTTTGTTATCCTTCCATGCATCTGTACCTCTTTCCATTCTGTCTTTATCTGTTTAAATGTGCACTCCTTCATCTGTACATCCATCCATTCATCTATCATTAAATCTATTGCTGAAGGGGGGACTTCTAGAACAACGAGACAGCCTTAATTCCTAAATCCAAATTCATCCATTCATCCACCTCCCCCTTGTTTTTTCCTCCATGTTTTCTTGCTTTGTCCCACCCTTCTCTTCAACATCTCCTATCATCTTAGAAGCCCTGGATGTGGCAGTAGGCTTCCAGTGAGGAGAAGAGGATGTAGAGGAGCCACAGGCTAACGAACAGCATGGTGGTAAGGGCCTTCGCAGTCCGGGGCCCACCCAGCTCTCCACCAATGTCTGGTCGCCGTCGGTACATCAGCATGGCGACACAGATAAAGGCAAAGATGGTGAAGAGTGTGACCGAGAAAGCCAGCGTGCCAGGATCTACCCTGAACTCCTCACCCCTGCTGTTGTGGTAGATGGCAGCAATGGACCACGCCACCTGTTGAACAGCAGCAAAACTGAATTTAATAACATGAGACGCGGTGAGCATGTACAACAAAGGAAACAAAAGCAAATACAGACTTTGCCAAAGGAGACAGATGGGTGTGACAGACCATACCACTTGTCAGTCACACACTCATTCATGCAGAATTAAAGAATAGGACTCATGCAGTAACCTATCATTTATACCAAGCACAACATAATAATTTATACTACAGCAAAATGACAAGCACTACTGCATTTTCTCTAAATAGCTATCAATCAATACATCTTTAATCAAATGTGCTGGACTTACCCCAATGCCCAGAAACACATTGACAGCATTGGAGCCTGTCACATTACCAATGGATGCATCTGCATACTGATCTTGGATAGCTGCTACCTTACTGGCAAATGTGTCTGGATGAAGAGAGAGAGAGAGAGAAAAAAACAGAGTTGTCATTGGCCATAAAGTAACTGGTGATCGTTGTTACAATCTCTCATGTTCAAGTTAATGAGAAAGAAAAAAAAAAGATCAGATACAGCTGATTGCAAGATAAAAAACACTCTTAATTCTGATGATGACTTATTAAAAACTTTGACTTTCCTATTCTTCTTCAGTCACCAAGAAATGAATGCAACCGTTTTTGTGGAGTGAAAGTATAAAGCAATAAACAAAACAAAATGTTCCATTCAGTGTAAATTAAGTGTTACTGACTTAATGTCTAACACTGCAAACAGACTGACATGCCTAATCACAAAATTCCCCAACTGTGCCTGTAGCCTGTAACAGTTGCCTTTGTTATCATAGAGTATTTGAACTTTTTTTTTTTAATGTTATTTCCACTTTCAACCAGAATAACAACAATGGATATCTATGCCAAAGGTACAAGGAGGGGAGGCAAAAGATAGATGAGGAGAGGAAAGAGGAGATATAAGTTGGATTACACTTTTATCGTCATGGACAAGGTAAGATTTCTGCACAAAAAGATGGATGACTTTGTAGCTCTTCTAAGGAATCGGTTTGACTTCCATCAGTGTATGGTTCTGCGTTTCACAGCAACACAGAATTAATCAAGATCCCATTGCTCCCACTGACAAACAGGAATAATCTAAGAGTGGTAAGAAAAGAAGGTTTAAAATACAAACGATGAAACATTGGTCACACTGCAGTGAAGATATTGGTCTGTTAGAATCAATGTTTCTCCAACAAACAGCCATGCTGCTGCTGGAAAACCCAGTAAGACTGTTACTGGACGATTTGAATTATGCATCGTGCATTCTACGACTTTCACATGACTGAGCAGCTGTAATGGGATAATTTCCCGCCGTGAATTATGAAAATTACTCAGGATCTGGTAAATTTGCAGTGATTTCTGTGTTACACAAGACTGCATGGACAGATAAGGACACTTTTCATGCATGCATAATGTATATAGCTATTAATACAGACCACATACAGAGCACTATATAAATCTTGTTTTCTATTTTTAGACAGGCAACCTTAAATTAGGAGCCACAATCTTTAATCCAATTGCAGTGTTTCTTCTACAGCAGCCAGCATATGCACGATTTGCTCCGAGAGCAAGAATTTACAAAGTTGAATTGCAGTTAGGGGGAACAAACAGATTTTGGCCTGGTGACTAAGAAGCAATGTGCTGTGTAGTCCTAAAAATTTCCCCTGCCTAATGCTTGCCAAACTACAGCAGCTCCAAAGTCATGCTCTTCCTTCCTGCACTGAAAGGAGCAACGGTGACTCTGCCAGATCTCAACAATAGGCTGTTTGGTGAGCAAATAGCCAAATGGTCAGTTAGCACTCTTTTCTGGCTAGCTTCTCTTTGTTAGTGATTCATGTCATCTTGCCTTTCTCTGCCAGATACAACAAGAAGAGACAAAAACTGAGATTACGGAAGAAAGCAAAAGATGAAAAGAGAAGGAAGGGATTACTTGAAGCAGCAGCCAACCTGGCTGTGGAAAAGAGGATGATGGGAGGATCAAGAAGTAGATACAGGGCGGTGATAGATATGACAATTGGCCTGTGAAAGAGACTAACACCTGTCTGCTGGGCTTATGGATGTGTGTCAACGCTCTGTGTGTTCCTGTCTTTGTGTGTGTGTTTTCTGTATTAAGAGCGCATACTGTATGTACACTGTGTCTCTGTGTGTTTGCGAAGTTTGCCACCTGGGTCCAATCTGATGCCATGTCTCTACCAGCTGGCAAAGGCATGCACGCCTGTGTATCAAATGGTCTTAGAGTGCTTGTGAGCTTGATTGAGTGGGTGAGTCCGTGGGTGTGTACGTGTTCAGCAGTGACGTGAGTGTGTGTTACTGTGAAACAGGTTCCACTCTGAAGCTCCTTATGTGACACTATGGCTCCCTGGAGAGCTTTTTGCCCTTTTCCACTACCTCTCTGTCAATCAGTCACTGCCTCGCTCTTCTCTTTTTGACGTCATGCTCCTCCTTCTTCCCCTCTCCCCTCTGTTCCTGTTTTTCCCCATTGCCTCTTAAAATGGAAGAACATGCAACTAATATGCTCAGGAAAATCTTGGCATTTGGAATGTTTATGGTGTTAGCAATAAAGGAATAAAAACAGAAGCATTAATCCTCTGCGGACCGTGACTATCCAAAGGAAATCTGGCCCTCTTGAGATTCCTTATTATAGATCACTGGTCCACAAAATACTGAACAATACACAGAGGGGTATATAAATACTCAGGGGGTATAAACCAGTTGAAAATCTTTTTAAAGATATTTTGTTCTGAACTGGACAGTGCTGGGAGACTGATGTGTGGCAGCTCTTATTAGTTTAATTGAAAAACATTCAGGAATATTTATTAATTTGTTACTTTGACAGAGGGTCAAAGAGTATTCGAGTATTTTACAGTGACTGATCATTAATATCTTATCTATTTACATTTATTTACTCAAAAATCATGTCTTACATGACATATTTATTGTGATACAATATTGTGAGGATACATGATGACTATCAGCTTCACTGTCCTGAACCAACATTTATTGCACAATGCTTTTATCTTCTGTATGTGTCTATTTTTTTTTCTCTTTTAAATCCCTGCAATCCCTGCATCCCTCAGTTTATATGCTCGGATCAAATTTCTGAAGCCATTAGGAGTCATGATAATACACTGCACACATCAAGTGTACTGTGAAATCACGAACCAACAAAGTTTTACCTGAAATTTTACCCGAATACCCGCAAACTACAAACAAATGTGAGCTTCTTTAGTTTCAAATTTTCCTAACAGCACCACTTTAGTTGTTTTCTTTCCATCTCCCTTTCTCCATGTGTGGGTTAGCCTGGCTAACTGTGATAAACGAGGGTAACTGACATAGAACCACAGCACAGGATGGGTTTTATTAACTGTAATAGCCACAGAACTGAGGTCTGTTTCTTTGTGTGTGTGTGTATGTGCGCGTATGTGTGGTGAAGCCACAGGAGGCTCTGTTAATAAGGCTGAGAGCTTCAGAAAGGCTGAGCCACTTTGTTTTCATTCGGCAGCTCTACACATTGTGTGCAGTACTGTGACTTGAGCATCTCTGTTTATGTGTCCATAAATTCAGCTGATATCAAGTGCATATTTTTCTTAGTGTATGAGCATATATTACATGTACAGCCATATGCTAATGTACTATGTGTGTATGTATATATGTGTGAGTATAAAGTAGTATGGAGCACACGCTTTTTATCCCTAAGCTCCCTAAATGGGAGGCAAGGGAGCACCTGAGCCTGACATGACAAATAGCCTTATGGTAATAGCACATGGTGGTCACAGTACAAGTCATTGTGTGTGGGGTTGTGTGTACACAAGTGTGCAAAATCTCTTTCAAGCTTTAATGTTTTTCAGATAGATGAGTGTGCTTGTCTATTACTCAAGTCGCGCAGTCGTTTATGTTTTTCCATGTTCTAGTTTATACATCTAGCAGTCAAGTATACACTGTATGTCTGATATATTTGTCTGTGTGTGCATGTGGGGACCAAGGTTAAAACATATAATCACCCAGCCATCGCATTTGGTCATTCTTCACACTTACGCAAGATGAGCCATGTTGCTGTCGGCAGACTGCACTGCTTTGTCTAACGGGGACCCATATGCAAAAAATATTGTGGCAAGACGCTGAGAACTACTGGGTTAGTTCTGGTACAAGTTCACTGAGAATAAGAGCTCGGGAAATGTGAGCTCTGAGGTTCTTTTGATCTACTTTTATGTTGTTTTTCTTTGGATTTGTAATAGCAGAAAAATAATATTAATGAACATCAATACAAAGATGCTTTCATGTGGAAAAGCTCTTCAAAGCTATTTGTGTAAAGCAAATTTAGTGAATATTATCATGATGCCAGAATTACGCCGATCATTTTCTAGTAATGGATAATTACCCAAGTCCCATTCCCTGTTACTAAATAACCATGACATTTCTTTTCTGGATGAGTGAATTTGAGTTGAGACTGTATAATTTGCCATAAACCAACATAAAAATCCCCTGCATACTTTGTAGTCTATAGTGCAACAGATCACGCTGAAATATATCTCATCTTTATGAAAGTTGCTACTGTATCTATAAGAATTACTAGTTACTTAGTGTTTCTCGAACTTGAGAAGTTTTAATAGCGTGCCTTGATATTCATTCCACTGTAGCTTTTGTTGATTTGTGTAGTAAATTGAGCAAAGAACTGAAAATATCAATATATATTCCTTGAGGTGGATCATTGATGAACAAAGATCTTTTCCTCATAATGACTTTACAAAGCTAAATAGCAAATATAAAGAGAGAACAGGATTTGATTAAAGCTGGCACAAGGTCCAGTAGATGGCAAAAACATGTACTGTGATGGATTCATGTACGCCTACACATACATGTATATAAACATAAAGGATAAGTGCTCACACGCTTACCTGGTACTGAGGTTCCCAATGCAACAAATACTACTGCTGTGACAGAGTCTTTCAGGCCTACTGTGCATCCAAAGTGAGAGGCCAGGTCCCCTGTAAGGATAGGAAAGGAATAATTTCCATCACTATACTTCACAGCATATACTTAGAAGAAAACAGATGCGTTCAGCTGTTAAACAAACCATCATTTGTTGTGTATCTCTTGTCAATCCCTCAGGATATTTAAAGTCTTACCAATGATAGCGGTGAGCAGTCCGATCATGCAGATGGAGACTACAAAGCAGGCCCAGCCATTCCAATACTCTGTGGGCGGCACGAAGGCGAACAGAACCTTCCAGAATACAGTGAGGAAATGCATGACGTAGTCAAAACACGAGGGCAGCTTCTCCTCCCCACACTCCTCATCGTCGTCATCTTCACCTGGGAAGAAATAGGGGGAAAAAAAACATACATGGTAGCCAGTTGAATCCTTGAGTCTTTGTTAAAAGCGCAGATTGTTTACACCAATTTAACCTCTTAAGCCCCAACGCCCCCTGATATGGGGGCAAAAGGCAGGAGATCAGGTAGGCTTGGGGCTTAAGAGGTTAAATAAGATCCACAAGTTTGAGACCTAGGCACATCACAGATCAGATTCAATGTCATCCCTGCACTCCCATGCCTTTCCTGTTGCTGTAGTTGAAAATGTTGTTTGAATCTATAGTCTATAGTGATTTAGCCTGATAACCTGAAAAGCAAAATCCCTGTGTGTGTGTGTGTGTGTGGTTGCAAGCCAAACCTCTGCTTTCAGAATCAGAATCATCTTTATTTGGCCGTGTTTGTACACGCGAACAAGGAATTAGACTCCAGTACACTTTGCTCCCTGCATGCAAAGAAAAGAAACATTTTTTTAAAAATAGGCTGTATGTTAGAAACTAAGCAAACTGAGTAGTGCAATGTGAATATGTGCATATGGCCTGAATGAAAGCAGGGAGTTATTTCATAGTGTTCATGAGAGTCACGGTCCTGGTTCTTTGACTACGTTTTTGGGTTGATTATGGTTATGGTATTAGTTAGTCTTTAGTTTTATATTTCCTAGAGCCTCTGAGTTTTCATTATTTACAATTCTAGTTCTATAATTCTTGTTGTTCATATTTGGTCCCTTTCTGTTACTTGTGTCTTCCATGATTCTCTTGTAGGTTCCAAGTTCTTAGTTTCCTCCAGGTCCAAGTTTTTATGTGTTTTTATATTTTTGCATTTTCATACTACAGCAACAAAAAGCAGCTTCATTCAGTTGATCCTTGGTCTCCGAGTCCTGCGTTTGGGTTTCACCTTACCTGCCACGGAGCGCATCATGACAATGAGAGTAACTGCCTGGGGGAAGAAACTACCTCTGTGGAGTCTGGTTTTCACAAACAGCGCTCTGTAGCACCTGCCTGAAGGTAGCAGTTTGAACAGTTTATGTCCAGGATGTAAGGGGTCTGCAGAGATGTTTTCTGCCCATTTACTAATCCTGGACCTGCACAGGTCCTGGATGGAGGAAAGATCAGCATCAAGAGCAATCCTCTCTACAAATCGGATTACTTGTTGCCGTCTGACCGGCAGCTCTTGTGGCAGGTTGTACTACCTGATTTGATGTGAAGTACAACCTCTGCTAGGTCTTCTTCCGGATAGTCTACATGTGAGGACCACTTCGAATACTGTGAAAAGGTGGTTCCTAGGAATCAGAAGTAATCCACAGTAGGTACTGTATTGTTGAGGATGGTGGAGGGGGGAGGGTTTCTCTGAAATTCCACCACAGCCAACCACGTTTGGTTAGGCTGCTATGTGCGGATCTGTGTGAGTGTTTGCTGAAAGAAGGGAATAGCTGGAACCTGAAATTTAAATTACTCTCCTCACTCAGTAAAAGAGAAACGCTCACATGCTATTAGAAGTCTGTGCGCTCGCTGTATAAGTGGCTGTTTTTCTGATCCATTTATAAATGAATGAATAAAACGAGACCACCTGCTGCTTCCATGAAACATGCTGACTTGGTGATTCCAGGGAAAGCTATAATCTCTTATTGATTTCACCCTTGTCATTCAGTCACTGCATACTATTAACATTCAAAGAGGTGGTGATGCATTAAAATGTTCCAAACAACCGAATAAAACCCCATTAGCACTCTAAACCCAGGCGAGTTTGGAGAGGTTTCAAACTGCAGCTGCTTTCCCATACGGAGTTGTATGAGGTCTGACCTTAAAAAATATATTTAGTTATGTTTTAACCTTACATCTTAACATTTAAATATATAGCATTTACACATTCATGATTGTCATGAACAACAATCCATTTGCATATTAATAAACTGACTGCTGTTTTTTTTGTTATGCTCATGAAACAACTGGAAATAATCACTGTCTGAATATTTTAAGTAACCTTCAAAAAGAGGCAGACAGCAAGACTGTTAAGATGCTTATTATTATGATATTACAAGAAGCCTGATATTTAAGTCTTAAACATACTGTACTGTGCAAAAGTCTTGAGCTGCATTTGATTTTTGTTGCATATGTTGCATTCAATGAGTGAGACGTAGTTTTGAATACGGTAAGAGTTCTTTAGGCTTCCTAAGGTCTTTCAAAATTTTTTGGACATTGGCTGCTTTTTTACTCATTTTCAATCCAGTCGTTCATCTTGATCAATTTCAAATGAAATTTTTGGTTTGTTTTTTGTTCGTATAGCCACTTAATAAAAAAAAAAAGGGCCCCTCAGCCCATTAATAAACTAATCTACACATAACAAATAACTGTTATCTATCTAAATAGAAAATATCTATTTCAAAAACAAAATTGTTTTTACTATTTTTTTTTAATTGAATCTATGAAAAAATTCACAGTTTGACAGACTTAAAATAGTATTTTTGCATCAATAAGGTGATTCCCAGTGTGTCCATAAAAACTGGGGAAATTGGATAATGGGAGAACAAAAGAAATGGCAGTCCTAAAAACTATTTACAGATGGACAGTATCTGAAGCCATGTCCTGACACAGGACTCAATAGACGCATCAGACACTTAGGTTGATTCATTTAATGTTTGGCTCATCCGAAATGTGTTAATGGAAGGGTGGCTGTGAAGAAGGAATTCTTAAGAAAGGGAAATGGGGATAAAATGCTGAGGTCAATATGTACACAGGAGGTCAGCAGAGAGGTGCAACAGTATCTACTGCCATTTGTAAAACATAATAGAGGCTCTGTTGTGGTTTGGGGCTGCATTTTAGTCAGTAGTGTGATCTTTTATGAATTATGAACACAGTAGACCATCAGATTTTGATCCACCATGAGAAAGTTTTTGATTGGTAATGGATGGCTTTTTCAGCGTGACAGTGATCCCAAACACACTGTGGATAGTGCATACATGCATAGAAAAACATACAGTCATGGAGTTTAACATTACAGCATCATCTTGGCAGAGAACAGAACAAAAGCCAGCCAACACCCAAAGAAGAGCTTTGAACATCCTCCAAGAAGCCTGAAGATCTATTTCCAAAGGCTACTTGAACAAAGGCTTGCTGAAGAGAGTTACGCTGTATTAAAGAATAAAAACAGTCCTATCAATACTTGACTTTCAAGCTTGTTATTCTTGTACAAAACATTTCAATAGCAAAATATAAAGAAATGTGGGTAGTGCAAGACTTTTGCTGAGTTATGCACCCGATCTTGGCTGTGTGCTGTGCAGTTACTACACACATGAACTTGGATTAACATAAAAATAAATGAACTCTAATAAGGCCAATAATTTCCTCTTGGGTCACTGTTTAATGTCATTAAAAATAAATGTTTCAAATCATCAACTATAAATGAACATAAGGGCAGTGGAAAGAGCAATACCCTCATCTACAATAATGGTTTGCAGGACACACTCTTACACACACACACACACACACACACACACACACACACACACACACACACACACACACACACACACACTCTGCAATGAATTATAAAACAAGACTCTCTACCTGAGTTATGTCACTTTTCACTGTCAGCAGCTCTCCTTCCCTCCCACACAGTCTGTTACGGCTGAATGGAGCCATTTCTCTCTGGCTTTCTTTCTACTTCAGTTAATGTTTATATGTGCCCTTTTATCACAGCCTTGGTCTCACTATTTGGCTCTTTGGTCTTTTTTTGATTATTTATTTTCTAGCTCAGTATGTTTAGGTGCAAGCATCTGAGGGACAGAAATGCCAGCACATCAGCAAACTGCTAATGTCCAGTAAAGATAAAATATCTACTGCATACAGTCTAAAAACAATTTGATCTAACACAAGGAAAATATGCGCCATTCCAACCTGTTTTGACTGTCTTGTTATTCTTTAAGTGCATCCTAAAGGGCTCAGTGTTCAATCAGTGCTTTTGACTCACACTGGGATATATGCAGCACACTGCTAGTTGACTCATTTGTCTTGAAATTTAGCATCCATTGTGTGAAAACAGGAGACAAGATAATGACTGCTGAACTGTTGTTCCTACATGCTCAATAATATGCACAAAAGCAAAAATCATGTCCAATTAAGTCATCTTAAAGGGCTTATATAGCAACAAAGACAGAGTTGTTCAAAAACTATGGATTTAATTCATTCATTTACTTTTACAATAGGATTAAAAATGTCAACTTTTCCAGTTTTCAAAGGGAAAGGGTTGCAAGGGAAAATGTGTATTCCCCAAGTGGTTGGCAGCGTTTTGGTTGCTAGCATGTTGGCTGCAGTTTTTTGCTACTATCTGTAGTACAACTTCAAAAAGCAAAGTTGTACCTCAGTACTCCAGCCAACATGCTTCAGCCAGCATCACTTCCATTCAAACAGGTGCAGTAATATGCTAGTGACAGGTGGTTGCCAGTGGGTCACTGGCAACCACCTGTAAGTGGAGCTTCAGCATTCATTTTCTTAGCAACTGCCATCAGCCTTCACTGACCAGGGAATACTTATTCTTTACTCATGACTGAGGTTGCCAGGTAGTTGTTGACCATCTGTAGCCCTGTGAGGCTGGGGTCTTATTCATTGATCCTAAAGTGTCACCGTGTGATTGTCACATTTGTTAGTGTCGTAGCTGACCACTATGTTGTAACATACATAAATTTCCAGAGGTGGGACCAAGTCATTGTTTTGCAAGTCTCAAGTAAGTCTCAAGTCTTTATCCTCAAGTCTCAAGTCAAGTCTCAAGTAATGTCAGGCAAGTCAGAGTCGAGTCTCAAGTCACTGGTGTAAAAGTCCGAGTAAAGTCACAAGTCTGAAACTTTGAATTTCAAGTCCTTTCGAGTCTTTAAAAAAAACGAAAAAAAGCATGTTGCAGTTATGCTAAATGTAAATATTAGACCATGTAATTTTTAAATCTGTGTTTTTCTCAACACATGACAAAATAGTGAACTTAGAAAATATACACAAATTGTGAAATTGCACCTCTTTAAAATGCAGCTCAATTAAACCTAGCTCCAAGAATAATTTTCACCGACAGTTCTGAGATAAGCTGCATGTTATTCTTGGATGCGGTTGTAGGACCGGCTTTAAAATCGCATGACAAAAATATCATACATAAATAAATGATTTTATCATTTAAAAAAAAACTGCATCACCAACGTAGCCTGGAAAACATTTGCTAGTTAGATGAAGTCAGCTATCTCATCGTAGCATATTTATAATTATACGCTTCTTGGAGTGAGTGCATACACTCGTGAAGTTTAGTAACTTCAGGTCACTGCAACAAGCCCAGGTACAGTTTACCGACGGATGGGTGCAGGACCTTGAAATGCACCGTGTAGAACGAAAGACCATCGTACATATCATAAGTTTACCAGTCTCACAAATCGTCGTCATAAATACACATTCGTTAACCGTTTATTAATAGGACCTTTGAGCTCAACGGTAATTAATTAGTAGTGGAAATAATTTCTGGTAGCATTACAGAAATGTAGCAGTGACAATAATATTGTATGCTGTAATCGTACTGGGCAATTAGTGATACAAAAAAACCTGTTTTATCCTGTGAATAAAAGTATATGTTTTTGTCAATGTACCATAATAACAGAAGCGAAACAATATTGTGTCAGGACAATTCACTATTTATGCACAATAAACAAAGGAGCATAGCGCGACAATTTCTGTTCAGCGCCAGACTTGCTTGTAACCTATATCACCAATTATGTTAAGAAAAATGACGCATTAACTACAACAGCAGACTGACCTTTGTGGAAATGCTTGGAGCAGACTAACCTGTGAGCTGGAGTGTTCTGGGACGTTATATTTGGTCTTTGAATGGCTGCAATCCAGTCGCTCTTTGTTACTTCGGAAACATGGCTCGAACAATTTCTCTTCAACGACGTAATCCGATAACAACCGATCTCTTTACCCGTCGGCTTCCCGTGGCTGTCATGCGACCGGCTATTGCAGTTAATAATACAACAGCTTCTTGCCATTTTTGTGTTTCTTTTTATCGCTGTGACTGATTTCAATTGAAAGCCTGCGTGCGCTAGTACCGCTTGCCACGAGTTCCCAGAATCCTTTGCGGTTCTACCCGTGAATGACGTCACATTTTCAATCTCTATATAATATGCATGTTAAATTTTATATTTGGGGTAAAATATCAAGTCTTTTCAAGTAAACCGGTTCAAGTCCAATTCAAGTCCCAAGTCATTGGTGTAAAAGTCCAAGTCAAGTCACAAGTCTTAGAACATTTTTTCAAGTCAAGTCTAAAGTCATAAAATTAATGACTCGAGTCTGACTCGAGTCCAAGTCATGTGACTCGAGTCCACACCTCTGTAAATTTCTAAAAATTAGTAAAAAAAAACCCCCACATTTATAAAACCCTTTCTATATAAGGATCACAAAGTGCTTCACAACAACAATGAACCAATGAGGAACAAGCAACGGATTATGATCAGATAACCAAACTGCACCCTCATCCCTCTATCTCAATCTTCTCCTTATGCCTGACTTGCATGCTCTCTTTCACCTCTGTTTATCTATGTCACACCTCAGTAACGTGTCATACTGATAATGTTTTTATACTAGAGTAAGTTCTCAATTTTCTCTTTTCATTCTTGGTCACATTTGGTTTCTACAGCAATTTTGTAATTGTAATTTGTAATTGAATATTATGTTACTCCCCTTCAGTCGTCATTCTTCACTCAAATATGAGTGAAGAAAAGGCCAGAAAAGGGTGGAGGGCCCACTCTGGGTCAGGGATGAGACCCTGCCCCAAGTGGAGGAGTTTAAGTATCTCGGGGTCTTGTTCATGAGTGATGGGATCGACAGACGGATTGGTGCAGCGGCTACAGCGATGCGGACGCTGTACTGGTCTGTTGTGGTAAAGAGAGAGCTGAGTGTAAAAGCAAAGCTCTCAATTTACTGGTCGATCTACGTCCCTACCCTCACCTATGGTCACGAGCTGTGGGTAGTGACCGAAAGAACGAGCTTGCGAATACAAGCGGCAGAATACGCTTCCTCCGAAGGATGGCTGGCCTCTTCCTTAGAGGTAGGGTGAGAGGTTCGTAGAGCTGCTGCTCCTCCACATCGAAAGGAACCAGTTGAGGTGGTTCGGGCATCTGACAAGGATGCCTCCTGGGCGAGGTTTTCCGGGCATGTCCCACCTGGAGGAGGCCCTGGGGCAGACCCAGGACACACTGGAGAGATTATATCTCTCAGCTGGCCTGGGAACGCCTTGGTGTTCCCCCGGATAAGCTGGAGGAGGTGGCTGGGGAGAGGGAGGTCTTTGCTTCTCTCCATTTTCCAGCCCCAGCCCCGGATAAGCATAAGAAAATGGATGAATGGATGGATATGACTAAATGGCATTGTGAGTCTCTTCACATCATTCGGGGCATGTGTTTGATATCGTATTGGCATTCTCTGATATTTATTCGAAACTTTGTTTGCTTCCACAAAACAATTGCCTTTTGGGAGTGTATATAAAATCATACAAACAAAATGAAAGAGCAATGCAAAATCACATAAAATAGTGTGTGATAAGGTTGGGCAACTAATCACTTTCTTAACATCAGGGAAGAATAGCAAGTTTAAGGGTTTTAAGAAATAAAAATTGATTTGTGGTGTGAGATGGGCTGAGGAACAGCTGTTTCCTGAGTCATCTATGTATATACATAATATGGTCTATTCACCCACTCCACATGCAATCAAGCTTTTAATAGGCCAACTTCATAAATTATAGTATAGGACAGCTAATGCATTCCTCCTCCCTCTATCTCAGTCTTCTCCCCCATGCCTTACTTGCACACTCTCTTTCCTCCATCTCTTCCTATGTCACTCTTCTGTTATGTGTCATACCGATAAAGTTGTTATTCTAAAGTTAGTTTTCAATTTTCTCTTTTCATTCTTTCATTTGGTTTCTACAGCCATTATGTAATTGAATACTCTGTGTTAAGTCCTTATTTCATCCCCTTCAGTCTTCATTCTTCACTCAAATATGACTAAATGGTATTGTGAGTCTCTTCACATCATTTGGTGCATGTTTGATATCCTATTGACATTCTCTGATATTTATTTGGAGCTTTGTTTGCTTCCACAAAGCAATTGCTAGCCTTTTGGGGGTTTATATAAAATCATCAAAACAAAATGAAAGAGCAATTTAAAATCACACAATGCTGAAGAAATGGAAGGCCAAACAAGCTAAAGACACCAGGCGCTGCCCCACATAGATATCAATATTTTTTATTTCTCACCCTACTACAGTAGTAGATATCTCTTACTTGTAGTTGCTCACTGGGCATGCCCAAAAGCTGTGCTCTCATAATCTAGGAAGAAGATAACAGACTGCAGCTCTTCTCTACATGCTTGCAGCCAAGCAGGATGCGTTTCCATGACTATGTCTGCCTATTGGAGTGTGTCCCTTAAATGATATGGTCAGTGGTCCTGGGACTTGTAAAAATCATGCCACTGTCTGTTTCTCAGATTTATAGACACACATCCAGACTCTAAAAAACAAGCGCACAGAGGTTTGAAACTGATGTGGCCAAACACGCTGTTTGCCAGAAAACCCCAGAGTTAAACAGATCACTTCCCATTACAAAAGAACAGAAAGAAACACTTTATTAATTCTGTCAAGCTTCTTTGCTGTTGCAAGAATTGTGAAAAAATGCCCAAGCGCATTGAAATCAACAGAAAAGGGGAACAGTCCTTACAACAGGACTGTTAAGTCTAATTGTTGAATGTTTGCCATTATGCTTCTTAAATTTGTAAGGTCTGAGTTCAATCTGTAGGATCAAGACATTCCTTTGTCCCTGAGCACCTCTCCAGTCACTCTGTGCTGGGGGAGGTTTTATGCAGAAACATCCTATCTGAAAGATCTGTTTCTTGTGATGTTGCTTCCTGCTTTTATGATCCTTTTGGTGAGCAAGAGGTCATGCATACAGAGACACATGCACACAGAGAGACACACATTCTCACACACTCACTCAAACACACACACACATTCTTACCTGCATACATACACACACACACACACACACACACACACGCACATATACATACAGTGCCTTGTCTTTGTAACCAAGGGGGGTTACGAGGGGAGGTGCGTGTAAACTATTGTGTGAACTGTTTTCCCAATAAAAGGCAGCAAGCGGAGGCCGGATTTGGGGGTCATCTTGTGGTAGATACCAACGAGGCCTCCCTTGCAAGTAAATCGATCGATCGTTGACTGTCTTGTTTTCTTCATGATGAATAAGTCTCTAAACCAGCGGGGCTTGTGGAAACACAGACCCAACAAGGACATCAAGGAAAATTTGTCACATTGAAATACCAAAAGACACAATCATATACCCAATATATGCACAGAATACCACAGAAATAAAACAAACAAACAGTGGAGACAACTGCATGTCAGTCATCCAGGTACCTTCAAACGTGGTGCTGTGATTTGTGCTGCTCGTTAGTGTGTTTCTTTGACACTTGTAATTTGAGTCAAACCACAGACACAAGACACCATGGTTGTTAAAAATAGGCAGAACTCAAATTTCGAGAGAACCCTAGGACTTCTGAAGAACCTCCCTGCATTTCTGAGGACATGTCCATAATCTTCAAAGCCTCGTTTGCCAATAAAACAGATTTTAGCTAGCTCCTACATTCTTTGATCAAATAAAACCAGGGACCATTTTCTACTGTACTCTGACAGCTTTGAGACTGATTGTGTGTGTTTGGTGCGTCTATCAGAATTCATGCTGGCATGCTCATGTTTATATTCATGTTCCACTGGTCCTGTCATCCTGTCTGTCTAGGGCACACATTGAAACATACGCACACAAACAGACTCAGGCTGTCAGGCACCAGAGTCACAGGAGAGCTTCAAGTAGACACTTGACAGTTAAACTGGGCTAAATCTTTTCTCAGTATGACATAAAAAAAAACTAATTAACCTAACTTTGTTATTCAAAACATTTTAATTACTGGTGAGATGGTCTTTTATTGCATCCAGCAAAGACTCATGCCATCCATGGATATGCTTTTGAATTTGCTTTATTTGTGCTGTCAAAGGTTTTGAGCAGCTGTCACATAGAACCCATCAGTGAATTTCTTCACTCAAGACAGACAGTAAACAAATAACAAATCAACGGTGACTCAACCATTCATTGTGATTCATCATCTAAAGAATGGAAATTACAGTTTGTGCACAAAAGAGATAGAAAAGTGGTGACATCAATGTAAGAGAAACAAAGTTCTTTCTTTTTGCAAACACCAGCATGAGAGTCACAGTTTGTGAAATTTTTCTCTCTGATGTTTGTCAAAAGCACCAAATCCCATAACAAAACTTAAACAAAGCATCAGCATTGGTTTAATTAGCACTCAGAAATAATAAAAAAACCTAAATCTGATGCATGAACGCACAATACAAAGACTTCTAAACGTTCTCAATCTGCGTATTTGTTCTTGTTGATAACATTTGTTGCCAGAAAATTCTCTTGTGAACATAAGTAGAATTCCATTTCTGTGGATTTATCTTCTTTCGGTGTTTTTTCCTCGAATACCTATGTTTCCCTCGGGTGTGGATGCACTCCCATAAATTACACACCCACATGGACCAGGTGATGAACAGCAAGATGTGGGCTTAGTAATTAGAGGGCAGTGGAGTATGGAGTGGTGGTACATCAATCTCTTTTACCTTGTTTCACTTTTTTCCAATCATTCCGTCTTAACAGTCCCTCTCTGTCCCCTTGATTTCCTTTCCATTGATTTTTTTGTGTCTTCATCTAGTTGTCCCTTTGTTTGCGTCTGTGCTCTTCAGTCGGTATTGTTCATTGCATTTAAACAAAACTGTGTTCAAAACTAAACCAGGGCCCGCATGTTCATGCAATCAGTGTGTTTATTGTTGTTTAACCACTTATCAGCCACCAGATCCACTGGCAACCCACTTAAAACAGATTAAGATCAATTTCTTTTCATGGAAACTGGCATACTCACTGGAATAAGCTTTTGAAACAATAATTGCAATGCATATTTGACACCTTTTGGTTTTTAGTTTAATGTCTGAAAATGCCCTTTTTTGGCATGTGGCTAATTTTAACCTAACCTTCCCATATGGAAAAGAAATCGAAAAAACTTATAAAAGACTTGCATCAGCTTTAGCTTGCTTCATATAGTGAATCATATAAGACTTATATGATTTACTCATGAAAGTGGCCACTTTCTCATTACTTTCACATATTGTTTTAGGAAGTATCCAAAACATACAAGTTTCATTTATATAATTTTTCAAGGGATCTTATATCTGTTTTCACTCTTGTATGCTTTTCATACAAGTTTCACACAAGACAGATACAAACTTTATAAGAGTTATATATATCTTTTCCATATCGGTTAACCCTAAAGTGTATGGATCCCAGGAGACCTGGTGGATTTGAAAAGTGTGTGATAAGCTTGGGTAACTAATCACTTGCTTACCATCAGGGAAGAATAGCGAGTTCCAAGGTTTTAAGAAATAAAAATTGATTTGTGGTGTGAGATGGGCTGAGGAACAGCTGTTTCCTGAGTCATCTATGCATACAATTAATATGGTCCATTCACCCACGCTGCACACAATCAACCTGCTAATAGGCCAACTTAATAAATCTTAGTAAAGGACAACTAATGCAAAATTCACACTTGGATACAAGAATTTTGCTAAACTAATCTTCTGAGTGAAACATCACCCTCAGATCTTTATCTCTGCTATGCACCCAGACGCTACAGAGACAGACAATTAATGTTTACGGGTCAATTTCAATCATATAAAAACATTCAAACATTGGAGCCAGTCTGCTAGCGCGTCAGCATGATGTCGCCTCTCGGCCTCGACTTTTCACGCTAACTACAAATAAACTAAAATCAGGCAGGAAATAAATTCTCACACTATTCCACAGATTTTTCACACCTATGCACATATGCGCTTATTCATCGCTCAAATTATGCACAATGGGAAATCATCGTCATTGGGATCTTTGCACTCATACTGTGTATTCTTACTGGACAATACATATGGCCTCACCCTTTAAGAAATGCTCACATTTTGAAACACAACATTGCAAATATAATGATAATGAGGATGAAATAAGAGCAAAAACTGTAACAGGCCCCATGACAGCCTGCAAAAGAAAGGAAAATAATGCGTTTGGGACTCGACACTATCAAGCTGCTCTCTAATGTGGATGATTTGGCCCTGCATTGTAAAGACACAATGTTAAATACATGCATAATCTCCGGCTATCTTCCAGCTTGTCTGGGGAATATTCTCCATGAGCCACACAATGCCAAAAAAGACACACACAGAGGGAAACAGGTCATTGTACACACACGAATCACAGTGACATTTGAAGGGAGGTTAAAAACTGGCTGAATGCAGGTTTTCTGAATTGAGATGAATGTCATGGATTTGGAAGAATTAGGTTGGGACTGTGTGTCAGTGTAAGTGCCAAATTGGTTACACGATCTGGTGACCTTAAGGTCAAGACTTGGCAGACTTTAAATGTCATTACAAAGCTGCAATCTTAGAAGAAAAGCTGCGCAAAATTTGTACCCTTCCCCATCGTTTCTTTGTGAACATACTCTCTGGAGGGCTTTAAAGGATGAGATCCTGATTGACTATAAAACTTGCGTTTGGAAGGCAGGACTAGGATGACAACAAGATGTTGTCTCAGTGATTTTTGTTTAAGATGAAGGAATATTTGAGGCTCATTTAAAGTCATTGTAATCTCAAATTCAATCTAATATGCTTGAGAGGAGATAAGACAAAGTAGGGAAGGATAATAGAGAGAGGGACAGAAAGAGTATAAGAAGCAGAAAAAGACCGACAGACAGAGAGCGGGAAAGGAAAGGATAGAGATGAGATTAGACGAAGCCAGCTTATCTCTCTTTGTGTTAAATCCACAGTATCAGTTACAGCCACTCTGGACTTGGTCAAACCAGCAGTGTGTGTCTGAAGAGATGAGCTGCCAAGTAACAGCACGTCTTCATCTGGGCTTCTTGTTTGTGTGAGTGTGTGTGTGTGTGTGTGTGCGTGTGTGTGGCAAGTTTGGAAAAAATGTGTGTGAAGTTCACGTCATTTGTTCACAACAACACAAGATGTCCAAAATTAGATGTGTGAGATTATTGTGTTTCATTTCATTTTGTTGAGATAATAATTGCCCTTTCTTATTTTTATTCTCGTCTTTCTCTCTTGACACCTTTTAAAAGCCTGAAGGAGAGTTGTTGGAGCCATATTGAATCATTTTCCTTATGTACTGCAAGTTTCGGACCATTGTTATTTTTCCCTGTTAGTACTCCTGCCTTTTTGGTAATCTCTGACTGTAAGTGAGGAAAGCACACAAAAATGGACATTGTGGTAAAAGTGTGGGAAATTGGTATAAAGTGAAATATTAAAAAATGTGCCACTGTTTCAGAAATCTAAATATTTCATTGCACCTCTGTTCTTGCTATGAACTACACCGAATAAGCCTTGAGCCTTATTCGATTTATAACTTCTTGAGTGGCTCTATAGGAAACAATCCACAAAGATCTGACACAAGAGCTGAGAGATGAATCTGTCCCATCACTTGATCCACCTACTGTTTGCAAAGGACTCATCAGAAGAGGTGTCGTGGAAGGGTGGCCATCAGAAAAGTCATTCTTGAGCACCCACGACTGGACAAATTTTAAGTTTCTGATTCAAACTGTTGTCAATATGTATGGAAACAATCAGGAGAGAGGTTCAATAGTGAGTGTCTACAGCCATTTGTAAAGCATGCTGGAGACAGTGGTGGTTTGGGAGAGAATTCCAGCCAGTAGTGTTGGAGATCTTGTGAAAATTGATGGAATTTTGAATATGGAAAAGTACAATCAGCTTGTGATCCACTGTGCAATATCATCTGGAAATGGTATTTTCAACATCTTTATTTTTATTCTTTTCATTTATACATGCTATTATATAAGATACTGTAACTTGTATACAATTACAGCTTTTGTATTATGTTTTTATTCTTTGGATAAGAGTCGTGCGGGTAATCCAAAGGATTTTGTGCTAACTCGATAAGTTTTAAATATGTTGTGAATGAGTCTTGGTGCAAAACCCAGTGAATGAAGCTGGTGATAGTGAATGGAGGTGTGACTTTTCAGTTGATTACAGCTAAACAAACATTTATACTACACAATAATAATATAGCAGAACAATTATTGTAAGCATTTTTCATACTATACATGAAAAAGCATTTGTTTCTATTTTCATTTATAATTTTCACAGCGTGAAAATTATTTGTTCCATCAGTTATTTTGGCTTTATTGTGTTTTCCCTCTCCTTCTCCTCCGCTTTCATTTCCACTCTCAGTTGTTTCACAGCTGGATGCAAACTGCCAGTTTGATCTACAAGCAACCAATCAGCTCGTAATCTTAGACACTTTGAACTCACACAGTGCAATCAGCTGCAGGTTTAAAGGCTCAGAAAAAACCAATCAGTCTCCAGTCTGACATGATTTTGAACCTGATTTTGTTTGTCATATGCGCTTGTGTGGGCTTGTTTTTCTGTGTTACAGTTAACCTGTTCTACTCTGCAAGCATTACAATTGTAGATTGTACAAGAAAGTAAATACTATATTGAAACTGTACTGTATATGTGTGCAAGATGAACCAAGGGTGTGACAATAAAAGTCTGTCCTTTGGTGGAAGTTGCTCTCATTACCTTTAAACAGACACACACACACACACACACACACACACACACACACACACACACACACACACACACA
>NW_024582879.1:21881-74051 GCF_018398535.1 Haplochromis burtoni | reverse complement strand
CACACACACACACACACACACACACACACACACACACACACACACACAGCACAGCACTCTGTCAGGCTAGACAAGCTAATCCCAGATAAGAGAGCAAAGACAACCCTTTTCATTAATGGCATCAGCTCACCAACAAAGGCTGGCTGACAGGCTGGCTAACTAAAGCACAAACAAACACACGCACGCCCACACAGGATAAAGTTATTTGAAGACACTAAAGTGACTGAGAAAGATCCAGGCAAACAATGCCCTGACAGAAACCCAGTTTTAAATGCAGCAACAAATACGATTTCTTTCTTTAAATCCAACTTTGTATTTTGATGTGCACCGTAATTATCGGTGACATTTTTATCGCAACAAATCAACGGTCCCATTTTAACTGTGTTAACAATGATTGACTTCTTTCTGATAGTAATTCAGCTTATATATACACAGTTGCTGAAATCCTAAACATTGTTGATGAGTTCGGGCTGAAATGCTGAACCAACCCTTCATGTACTGAATAGCACTGGTGTATTGAATAGTAAGTGCAGCTATAAAGCATAGATGTTCAGTAACTTTTCAGTCAGTGTTACATTTGCGCATTTGAAAAAATCAGTTGATGAACATTATCAGTAGAAAGCAGCTGATGGAGATTCTCTGGAGCTGAAAATAAAGCCAGCTCTAACTCTTCCAGGCACAACTTCAGCCTGCCTTCAAAATGGAGTCAATCCCCATTGACTCTGATGTAATGTCCCAGCATTACAGCATCAATGTTTTTACAAGCCTGCTACATAAAACTAACTAACTAATAATAATAATTGTGTTGGGTCATGTATGGTTTGATTGATGTCCTGACACCGGAAGCTGATGCTGAGTGGTCTCTGCTAGCGTCACCTCAGCTAATTTGAGAGATTTTTAAAATACCTTTCGGGCTATTTTTAAATCGTTTATCTGATCTTTATCAAGTCCTTGCAAGAAGTTTGAGCTTCAGCTTTGTTGAGTAAAATTCTAAAATCCCAAGTCCATTAATTAGGACTAGCTAGCTAAGTAGTTTATGGAGGCAACTTGCTAACCAAGCTAACTAGCCTTTAGCTGATAAATTAGCACTCTTTTTTCCTAATATGGTTTCAAAACTAACATGGTGGCATCTAGAACAGGAGATAAAGTAATAGTTCAGTCAAAATGTATTTAATATATAATCATCTCACAATACAGCAATTAGCACCATATGCCATTTTATTATAAAATCTGCACCTCATCTATGACCATTGTTAATCTGTCCCTGGAGTCAAGCAGTAGATGTGATAATGTCCAAATACTTTGGAGTGAAGTAAATGTGCAATATGCTATACTGTCCATTGAGCAAGACACTTAATAAAGAAAACAAAGCAAAGAAAGAACAAAACAAGACAAACAGACGCTGCTTAAGGATGTTTAAAGTTTAAAGAGCTGCAAAAGCTTGTCATTTGTTTGTGAATCCTTTTCCAAATAAAATCCACAACAGAAGTGACCGACAAGAAATGACAGTCAGTCATACATAAAGAACAGATTACAGCTATACCTTTCTACTCGCTATTTCTCCTTCCTGCTTCCATTGATGAACTGCAGTAATGCCTCTCTGCCTCCAGAGGGCAAATTCCCACAAGTAACCACTGAACTGTGAAAATTCTGCAGTGAATGTGAAAAAATGCTGCCGTTCTCCCTTGTCCCTTTTCCCTCTGTCACTCTCTTTTGAACTGGGTGCCTCTACTTTATTTATTGCACGTGTTCTTTTGGTGTCTAAATTTCCATATTCACAGCTAAAGCATCCTTTGTCGTTATACATGTTCTTTGTTCCTTGGATTATCTTTAAATTAATGCATATATTTTCTTTTCCACACTGTGCGTGTTTCTCAAAGGCATTTTCACACTGCAGGCGCGTCACCTTCTGTTTGCATAATAATGTCTGATGCTTTCACTCTTCACAGGACACAACCACCTGTGCTTATATCAGATCCTGGCAGTGATGTAACATTAGTTTTAAATATTCTTCCCCCAAGATTAAGATTAGGATACACTTTATTTGGCTTCACCAGAAAAACAAAACACCTTTTCATTCTTCAGTTCTGTGAAAAATTATTTAAAAAAGCAGGGCAAACACACACATATGAAACAGAAGCCTAAAAAAAACTACGCATTGCACAAACACCCATTTCCAGGAGCATCTTTCATTACATGGCGTTTAGTGTCTTGATGCTGACAGGAATTAATGTTGTGTTTCAGCTGGTTATGTACCAGACGCTAGAAGCTTAAATTTACTGTACGAAATGTGGGTAGGGCCAGACGCTATTTTTTATACTTACTTGGTCAAGGCCTGCACAAAAATCAGCTGCAGGCAACAACGATTCTTAACACCAATGATTTTCATGGCAGATTTAATCAACTGGCCAGTTTGCGATTTCAGATGAACTCATCCCACAGCAGATGATACTCTCTCAAACTGCCTGGCAGAAAACTATCATCAGTTTCTGTTCAACACTACAGAGCTTCTTTCTCTACTCCTCTCTATCCCCAAAACACACACACACACACACATCCTTGTTCTTCTGCCTTTGTTGGGCAGAAACACACACAGTCACTCTCACGATTACTCTCGACGTTATCACCCATCTGGTTAGTGTTTGTCCAAACCACACAGGCCAATCCACTCTCCAGTAACCAAAACACACACACACACACACAAACACATGATGCCATGAAACCACGAAATTACTCTAATTTGTTTTTAGACAGAGAGGGACATTTTGATTGAGGTTCCTGATATTTTAGGTTGCACCGATTGTTAGGGTGCAGGGAACAGAGGACGTCTGAGAGCTCAGACTGTAAAACTGCAGCTGTTCATACTAAAAAGAATTTACACCACACTCTCTCACTTTCTTTCACACACACACGCACACACACACACACACACTCCAGTTAAAATCAGAGTTGGACACAGGGCTTCTGAGTCTCGCCGTTGGTCTTACCTGCGCTTACAGTGATGGCTTCTATGAACTGGTCTCTCCAGCTGTTGGTTCCCACCAGCAGAGCCAGGTTGGTCTTCTTTATCAGCTTGTCCACTGTGTTCTGCCAAAGGAGAGACAGATTATCAGTCATTTGCATCTAGCATAGGAAATCTCTTGGATTTCGACACAGCATGAAATAAGAAACTGGCACTCAGCTTTCACAGGAAATGCATTTTTTTATGAATTTCCAGGGACATAATAAAGGTGAAAACATAAACATACTCTGTATCAGTTTCATACAATTCATGACTGAAGCTATAAGACGCACACTGCAGTGAAATATTAAAATTCAAGACTATCTTACAGCTGCATCATTCCTGTGCATCGCTTTATACATCTTCCCCAGCCTTATATTTGTGATATTTCTGCAAGAATTCAAAATATAGTTTTCACTGCCATTTATTAAATAAACATTTAGATATACAGTAGACTTGTTTGTTTTTCTTTCCATATATGTCTCTGTTTACTTCCATTTTCCTTCCTTTTTCTTTCCACGGTTTCCTTCCATGTGCATTATTTTACAGTATTTACATTTTTATTACAGTCTTCTTCAATAGGAAGAAGCTAAAACAGACTGGGGTAACACAAACAATCCAGCATGCACACACATATACTAATTAGTGAGCACTGGGGGAATGCACTCTCCTTTTCTGAGGGAAGCTGTGATGCTACTTGTGTTGAATGGAGCTTAGGTGTGTAAATAGGGCTTCTTAGCTGTGGACACAAACATGCACAGACACAGCCAGCTTTACTCTGCCTATTGTATCTGGAGTGTTCGCTTAACTGCATTCACCTAGGTTTTGTGCATAATACCGTCTTCTACGATTGCCATTTTATCATTCTCTAATGCTGTTACTTTTATCAGCTTTGCTTTCCATCTCTTTTCTTCGCTCCCTCAATTACTTTGGACTCAGTCAGACTGAAACATGCAAATGCATGGGTTTCCTGTGTGTATCCATGTGAATTTCCGCTTTATTTTGGGAGGGCCCCATGCTGGGACTGAGGAACGTTATGTATTTTTCTTCTGAAAGACACATGAAAAGACTTCTTGACTCTGTGTTTATCTTAGAAAGGGGTCAAAATCATCAAGATTGGTTTCATCATAGAAATCTAACAGACACAATGTTTGCTTTAAATGAGTGAAAACTAAATTATGTCAAAATCAAAAGAAAGTAAGTACTAGTGAAAATTATACTTGAGATAAAAGCTGCAATTTGCACATTGTAAAGTCAGTATTTTGTGGCTTATGTGATTTAATTATAACTTAACTAAAAATAAATTGTTGTTCCTTTGGATGACAGTAATTACATAACTACATAAATGACTTGAGAAGGAGTAAGTTAATATTTTGGGATGACAGTTTTTCTTACAATACTTTTCTAATCTTCAGTCAGTAAGCTGAACTAGAGTTTAGTTTTAATCCTCCAGCAAGTGGTGCTATATAATCCAGTGATGATTGAGCTAAAAGTCACAAGTAAAATTAAAAGATAACACAGTCTGACAGGCATAAAATTATACTTTTGTATCAACATAATTCCCAATGAGCTTTTATCCAAAAACTGGTATACAGGTCCTGAGTGAGTGCCTATACCCATCTGTAGAACAACATGGAGGCTCTGACATAGAAATAAGAAAGCTTGCCTAATAGAGTTTAGATTGTGTTGAAGAGTAAATGTGGTCATATTGTAGATTGCAGTTCAATTTCATAAGAAGTGTAGAAATTCTCATGATTTTGAAAGTCTTATGAGAGACTTTTTGCCTTCTAGGCATTTCCATTTCTAGTCCCACATTTCAATAAATTGCTCCAGACATTTCTCATTTTCCCAGCACCATATTTAAAGAAATAATCAGTGGCTCAAGACTTTATTATTATATATTTATTTATTATTATTGCGCTAAAAACACAAGGGTAAAAACATTGTAAACCTTTTTTTCCTTTAACCTCCTATCCTTGTTCAGTCTCTAATGTCACTCCACATCTGCCAGTGGACAGTACTTTAGATAACTATAGGATCTCTTTACACATACACATACACATACACACTGAACTACTTGACAAACTATAGTATCCTGTCAAGTGGCAAGCTATTAGTGGGTGCTATTAGCTGTCTTTTTAGAGTGATTGTGTAGGTGGAGCAGGAGCAAAGAACATGCATTAGTACACACAGTCCCACACATACACACACACAAATGTAACATGGATGGTAATTACATCTGCACTCGTCTTTAGAGTCTGTGTGGGTGAAGGGAAAGGAGGAAATTAAGCAAACATAACAAATATCCAATTATTTCCTATATGTATCAGAAAAAATTGTGCATGAATATGTTATATGAGCTTTATTTTAATCCTTTGTTGCCCTTTTGTGAACATATTAGCATATTACTACACTCGCAATAGACAATAATAATAATAATACTAATAATAATAACTTTATTTGTAAATCAAAATCAAGTGCTCCACAGTTTGACTAAAACCACACAATAAAAAATAAGCATACATGTTCCAGCATATAGACATGCAGTCAGCCATATGGTCTTATATTAATTCCAACATACACCCTTCCGTACACCAATTTGAGGGTCTCGAAAAGCGCTATATAAATGCAATCCATTATTACTATTATTATTATTAGATGAGAACTATGGCCAAAAATAATGGGAGAAAGATTAAGGAAAAGCTAACCTATAAAAAGGAGTTTTGAGCAGTCATGTAAAACAAACCACTGCTTCAGCCGATCTAATAATGTGAGGAAGGCTGTTCCAAAGTTTAAGAGCTACAACCTCAAAAGCACGATTGCATGAAGTTTTCATCAGCAGCCTAGCTGTTGCATTCTAAACTAGTTGAAGACACACAGAATGAAAAACATGTAAACAGCATGTCTTTCATCCTCACTTCCCTCTCTCACACCAACCGGTCGCAGCAGATGGCCGCCCCTCCCTGAGCCTGGTTCTGCCGGAGGTTTCTTCCTGTTAAAAGGGACTTTTTCCTTCCCACTGTCGCCAAAGTGCTTGCTCATAGGGGGTCATTTGATTTTTGGGCTTTTTCTCTGTATGTATTATTGTAGGGTCTACCTTACAATATAAAGCGCATTGAATTGAACTGAATTGAATTGAATTGAAAGACAGGATAAGGATTACTGAGACATGCATGTGAAAACAAAATTTAAAGCATGTATTCAAAGTTCCAAATTGTTGGATTACAGACAACACGTAGGTTTTGAAAGCAGACAGAGATATGTCTGCTTTTAAATATCCTATTGTGTCATGAAATCTTATTGTTCAAGGATGTTTGAATCCGAAAGTTATACTTCAGAGTAAAACATCCTCAGTTTTCCTGCCATCTAAACTTGTTTTATTGTCCTCAGATGAGATCTGTCATCTTTATCTCACCACACAAAGGCTTCATTTCAATCCAAAGTACCTAAACTGCATGCAATCTGTGTCCACTGCCATGTGCAAATCTACAAAAACTATGCAAACCAGTCAGCTGATATATGAAAAAGCAATAGATTTGGGATGTCTTTTTCTCCCGTTTGACTATATAGGCTTCGTTTCGGTATATTTGATGTCAGCAATGCAAAAGATTACACACTAAATGTCACTGTATAACAGGATAGCTTTCTCCCTAGTATAAAGGGCAAATATAGCCCATATCCTTTTGTAAATCAATGCTAATGTGTCAAAGCACAATGAAAAAAGCAACACACAACTCTATATATGGTTACAGAGTTTTAAAAATGGTGGCTGCTATAAAATTCTGCTTACTCAACCAATCAATTCACCTCTACAAGCTGTATCCCCCGGAGTTCCTGTGAAGTGAAAAATGCTACCATTTAAACAGAGTCTTTTGGAGCTCTGGCTTTTGTTCCTGTAGTAGAAACACACTTAGTTCCCCTTCGGGTTGAAAAGTTCCTGCACTGGAAATATAGTCAATGTGGCACCGCCTTACCTTGAATTCATATGATTCCTCGATGATCACCTCCAGTTTGACATGATCTCCCAACATTGGACGGCCCATTTCAGCTATGCGGCGTTCCTCTTCATCTTTTCCTGTCAGCGGCTCTTCTTCCACTTCTTCGTCTTTCTGCTGTTCCTCTGAAGAAACAAAACAGGGGACACAAACAGTTAGAAAAGAAACAGCAGTAAGCCAGTCAGTTGTGTTAATGCAGATTGGAATTTATGCAAGAGATTAGCTGAAAAAAAGATAATAAAGTGAAGGAAGCTAGTTGTGTAGCACACCAGAAGAAGTAGTTTCAAATAAGAAATAAGCTGATATTGTTATTTTATTTTATTTATTTATTTATTTTTTAAGTTTTCAAAATCAGTTTTCTCAAAAGTTAGCATGTCAGGTGAAACCATGTCAGGTGAAGTTGTCAGGTACAACTTCAAGGTCACATTCTGGATGATCTTGTTCTAGTGGAGTGATATCTCTTATACTACAATGAAGAGGACTTTCTTCTTCCAGTCTTTATGCCAGTCACACTGCAGTTACCATACCAAAGTGTGATGTAGCTGTTCAGGATGCCCAAACAGCTTTTATTGAGACCCAACATTGCCTCCATAAAACGGGGTTCTCACTTGCTTCATTTACCAACCTCTACACCTTTGGAGACAGAGCCTTCAGTGTGTCAGCGCCTACCCTGTGAATTCCCATCTGAGCTCGGCAGTGTCCCTTCATTTAACTTCTCAAAACCTTTTCAAACAGGCCTCCAACCTCTAGCCTGTTTACTTATTTCATCGTAGTTGCTGATGAGATGATGTGCGCTAGTGTTGTATCATCAGTCTTGTTTCAGCAAAGTATGGAGCAACGGACAGAGCACACAGCCCCGTGTGACCCCTGTGTTCAGTTTGATGAGGTCTTACTGTAAGCATTTACTGTTTGCACAGTTTGCCAACTGTAAGGGCTCCAGAGAAGGTGGGAGGCTGGCTTTGATAAGATCCATGACTAGTCGGATGAATCTCTTCACATTAGTTGTATACAAACTCAGCACCTGCAGGTTTTCTTCTCTGGTGTAAGTTTCAGTGCCTTAAACCTCCCATAGAACTCATTCAGCTGGTTTTGGTGGGAGGGTTGTGTCGTCCACTTGTGGTATTATTTTACAGCCCGAATCTCCTGCTACATGAGCCCAGTGTCCCTGGAATCACAGAATTTGCTTTCAATTTTTCTTATGTATGCCAACTTAGTCTTCTTGATGGCTCAGTAGAGATCAGTTTTTGCCAACCTGAGCACTACTTTTACCCCCAATCAGAAGGCAGCATCCTTAATTCTCAGCTCTTTAAGGCTCTCTGATGACATCAGAAGAAGGGTTTGATAACTGTAACAACACACATACACTTGGAGCATACATGCTCCAATCAGTACTTGCAAAAAAGTCCTGAAGTGCTGTAGTTGTATCTGGCCAGGATGCAACTACTGATCTGATCGGATTTGCCTTAATGCGTTTCAGTAATGTTCTCTATGCTGGAAAAAGCATAACAGAAATGTGATGTTTGTATACACCATATTAAATGTGTTATTGCGCCTGGTTGGAACACGCTATTGGAATTTGGATAGAACAATTTAAGTTTATGTATATGAAATCTCCAGCAACCACCTTGAAACTGTCTGAATGAACAATCTCTAGCTCACTGATGGCACTGTACAGCTGCCACAGGATGTCCTGGGTGGTGACAGTGAATTACTATAGCTGGTAGAAGGGTTGGAATTTCACTATCATATCTTTCAAAAGAAAATGAGTTGTGACAATTCCACTGTTGCTGCACCACATATAATGTAATGTATACACACAGTCCTCCACCTCAGGTCTTACTGGTGCTTACAGAAGGCTGTTAGTCTGTCCAGGAATGCGACATCAGAAATGTTGCTATGGAGTCAGGTTTTGGTCAAAACAAAAACAATACAGTGTCTCGCATCCTGCTGTGTGTGTACTTGCAGCCACAGATAATCCATCTTATTCTCTAAGGAATGAACATAGGCAAGTAAGAGTGATGGGACTGATGGTCTGTTTGGGTTAGCTCGGACGCTTTCTTCATTCACTTGTGTGTCTGTGCACACTGCTTCATGTACGTCATACCCCACACAGCTCTGTCAGACCAGCTCAGTGATCTCAGCTTTCTTCAAACACAAAGTCTCCCACAGACTTCTCAAGGTTACGCCTCATTTTCAGCAGCATCTTTCGGTTGGTCCTTAATATGAGACACTCATGATGCTCAAGACAAACACAACAAATATGATGCCGTGTATTTTCCTCTAAAATTCCAAACTTTTTATCTGTAATGAATGCACAGGCGATCGTGGCTCAAGAGTTGGGAGTTCACCCTGTAATCGGAAGGTTGCCGGTTCGAGCCCCGGCTTGGACAGTCTCGGTCGTTGTGTCCTTGGGCAAGACGCTTCACCCGTTGCCTACTGGTGGTGGTCAGAGGGCCCGGTGGCGCCAGTGTCCGGCAGCCTCGCCTCTGTCAGTGCGCCCCAGGGTGGCTGTGGCAACAATGTAACTTGCCATCACCAGTGCATGAATGTGTGCGTGAATGGGTGGATGGCTGGACTTTGGGGTCCTTGGGGACTAGTAATGCGCTATACAAATATTTACCATATAACACAAAACCCTCAGCGTACCAGGTACAAATACATTTTGATCATTAATTCTTCAAAGAGAGCTGGTGATCATATGCCATTATTGGCACTTTATTCATAATTGCCACTTCAAGTAGCAATCTTTGTCTTAAATTATTAACTAGAAGTGTCTGCAATTTTAACTTATTTAATTAGCTTTATATTCTTCAACTGTTTTAGCACCATTACTAAATGGAAAATACTTCCATTAGTTCCCCTGTTATCTCATTATCCCTGTCGCTCTGTCTTTCACACGACACCCCATCTCTTTTCTTTTCTCTGTCTTTATGGTCTGTGCCAGTAATTGAGATTCACCGTCGAGAAAGAACTCACTGCTGGTATCAAAGGGTGAGGCGTCAGACAGAATGGCCTTGATCATATTTTTCACGGGGGAACAGTTATCCATGCTGTTGCCTTCCATTATTGTGCACTGCATTGTGGGTCTACACCAACCCGTTGGTCATTTGTTCCCCTCAGTTGGGTTTGCTGCATGGAGCTTATAGCTCACTTGCACAAACAGCCATGCAAATGTCTGCCAAGAGCACTTTCATCAAACTTGTACTCCACAAGCAAGGGGCACAATTTAGAACTGTGGTGCCCAGCGTGTTCATGTAGCAACAGAGTAAAGTCTAGGGCAACCAAAAGGCAGCCTGCTATTTTTCTTTTTAATTACTGCAGTATACAAAAGCCACCTGTTAATAACAAAGCATTCACGAGGAATAAATTCCTAGCAGACTTCTTTGTTAGCCAGCTGTAGCACACAAAACAGATTAAATTAAATTAGCTGAGAATATCACCTGCCTCTTCAGTCTATGCAGATGCTTTCACTGTTCCTATACCTTAGAACCACTTTCAACACCACACTGTCTGCCCATAGCCTTTAAACTGCAGGGAAAATATAGCTGGTTCACTTCTGCCTCACTACCAAATAGATAACAATGGTCATCTAACATTTCTGTTTTTCTCCTTTAATGGTGCAGTGTGTATAATGTAATACACACTACAAAATGTTGTAATAAGTCCAACATTTTGTTGACCTATCAGTCCACCCTGACCTTCACCATATAAGGATTCTGTGGCTTAAAATTACAGCTATGTCACCTCACTTCCTTTTTTGACCTGGCCAAAGGTCGACGGGTTACAATAAACTGTGTCTGTAAACAACCATGTGTATTTTTTATACTAACAGTCACTTCAGATATGATGGCAGTCTCTAAAAATAAAATTTTTATCTCAGCAGACTTTCAATGTTCGCTTTTTAGCTAACTTGAATTTACAATATAGTGATTAGCGCACACACATAAACACACACAGCTGCACCAAAGCTAATTTAATGAACTCTAATCCCAGCATACAATAAGTCACATGTGAGATGAGGATGACCTGGCAGTATCCTCGTTAGCTACACTCCTTCTGTGTGAGCGTATCTGTAAATGAATCTGACAGAGGTTGAATGTTGCAGGGTAAGATGCTGCTTCTTGTCAAAGCTACTGTCTGCACAATTTATCATTCGGATTTTTTCTCCCGTTGTCCTTTTCTGTGCTCCTTTGAAGCTAATTCAATTAATACCACTGAATATGCTTTTAAGTCAGGACAGCTATACAGAAATATTACTAAAGCATTTAAATATGCGTTGAATTCAGCATTGTACATAATTAGTTTCAAAATTGCATACTTTTAAACATTTTGATAATGTATATTTGGATGAAAACAGACCTAAAATATGAGGATAGTATACGCTGTGGTATGTGTATTTTTGTTGCATAACATTTTATACCTCCAACTCCAGCTGTCCTACTCTTTAAAATCTTTTTCATCTCCGGCTCTCATAATTAAAATCTCTAATTTGTATTCACCCTTTTCTCTGTCTGATTCTAATTTTTTCTCCTTCCTGATTTGGCTTTGTTTCAAGGGGGCTTCAGAAAACTGTGAAAGTAAAAAAACAAGGAACACATTACTAATTCAGGTAGCAATACTGACAATATGACGCAGCTCTCGAGTTAATTGTGCTCTGTGGCATATTCAGTGGGAACAAATGAGCCCATGAGGTACAGTTAGTACAGGGTTAGTGCTCTCTGTCCCGCTAGCAAGAAGTCACAATTTGTACTTTGAAAATGTAGAAAGATTATACTGTCAACTTTGCCTGCTAGGAAACAGAATTATTATTATTATTTCACTTTATTGTCCTTTCCTATCTTCCACAATGGACTGCAAATACCAATGCCAGACAGTTACAAGTTTGTATTTTATGCAACCTTTTGCAGATGTGTCTCTGATTTTTTTTCTTTAGAAAGAACCTTTTAATTCTAAAAATCTAAGCTCTAAGCTGTTTTCACACATTCATTGTGCCCATTTTCAAGACATTATACAGTGTCCAACTTACCCAGATTGGACATCAAACTAATCTTTACTTTACAAGCTCCTAATAGCACGTTCCTTAATCCCTGATTGATACCATTTGAGTGTGAGTAGTAGAACTTCCTGCATGGTTTACATAAGCCTCACATGCATATCCAGTTGTGAATGTGCAGCTAGGGCAGCTACATAGAAATATAGTTGTAAAGAAAATCTGACATTTTTGTCTGGTACATGTAAGAAGGGGCGACTTCAAATAATTTCCAAATCTGATTTTTCTGAGACTGTTTGGAGTTCATGTGTGAAATTATCAAAAGAAGGCCACAAAAGAGCAGCTGAGAGGCATACACTTCACCAACCCCAATGTACTTTTATTGTTATATCAGATAACAATGATTTGGGGCTTCATATAGTATGGCACACCATAACAATTAGATTAGACTCAGTGATTACAGCATGACCATATTTGATATTCAACTATCCAACAAGAGTTGTTGTTGGCTAGTTGAGAAGCTTATTGTAGAGATCAAGTAAAGAAGCAGGGTCTAAACTTGTTTATTTATTATGGCTAGCATATAAAGCTTTTCTATCAGCATAAAATTGATCCAGGTAAATCATCAGTCCAAATTCTAGGCAAAAATATGTGGTCCAACACCATATACAGATGCTAGCTTCAAATGTACACCCTGGAAAGGAACATTCAGTTTCTGAACTTAAATAGTGCTAAATTTCACTCAGTCTACGTGTGTTTCTTTCTGAATTTTCTCCACAGTATTGTCTTTAGTTTAGGAATTGTGTCTGCCTCTTTGTCTGGGTGAAACATCTGTCAATACGTGTCTGACAGGAGGTAGCATGTGTTTGGTGTGCATGTGGGATTTCACACCTTGTCATGTTTGATGGAGCCCCTACTTTAACAGAAGTGATAGAAGGTGACTTGGAGTGGAAGGAGAGAGTAGAAAGGTTGAGTAAGGGGCAAAGATGAAGGAAAGAAAGAACAATCAGAGAGAAGAGAGAATTTTTGTCATGTTTAATTGATTCAAGATTCACTGGAGAACGTAGAGGAAAAAGAGGAAAGGCAAGAAGAGAAAAACAAAGAGCAGGAACAGAGGGGAGAAGCTTCAGTGCTTTGGGAAGGAGGAGATATGCAGATGGAAGGAGGAAGAAGACAGGAAGGAGACAATTGAAGACAGGGCCTCTGACAGGATTAAACAGTACAGCAGGGGACAAGACAGAGGAAGAAGCAGTTGTTATACTGTCACAATTCTGAAGAGTGTCACAGAAGGAGGCTCAAAAGCAGATGGACAAGAAGAACTTTTAAAGACTTAACACAGTTTTACCAGGTCCATTACATGAGATTAAGGAAAAGAAAGGGAAAAAAGAAGGAAATACAAATAAAGGAGAAGAGTATGGGGATATAGATAAGAAAGAATATCATATGGAACATTTTGAAAAAGCAACAAAGAGACAAGAAAAGAGAGGTTGAAAATAAAACAAAAATGGGTAGAGGGCAGGTAAATGAATGTAGCAAGGGGAAAAAACAGGAAAATGCATATGAAAGTAACAACTGGAGTTTATGCTGTTTTTCTTTTCTTTTCAGAGCTTTGTTAGAGTGACAACCCATGTTAGTCACTACAGTTAGGTACTTGTTTTTGTTTAGAGTTGAAGGATGTCTGGATAATGTATCTGAGGCAGACTCCTGAAGTGCTGTGTGCTGTCAATAAGGCTGAGCTAGAAGCTGGGTTAAATGCTATCGCTTATTGTCTCCCCAGCAACACTTTCTAGTTCCTCCTGGGGGATCACAATGCATTCCTATGCCAGGTGAGAAGTAATATCTTTCCAGCAGGTTATGGATCTTCATCAGGGTCTCCTTCTAGTTCAGGGAAAAATCTCCCAGAGGAGATGCCCAGCGGGGATCCTAACCACCACAACTGACTCCTTCTCACACAGAGAAGCAGTGACTCTTGTCTGAGCTCCCTCCAGATGTCTCCTACCTCTATCTCTAAGGGTTAGCCCAGGCGCTAAGTTACACCCAGCAAGAATATGTGCTTGCTGGGTGTTTTTTTCTGTTATAATTGTATAAGCTGTACAATACTGATTTCAAAAATTTACAATTGCTCTTATAAATAATCTTAACTTCTACAGATTTAATTAGAGTAGTAATGAGAAATTGAATGATATGAGGAGCCTGCAATTTAATTAACCTAACTTACTCTTCCATTTTAAACAATCTAGCACTGAATATGAAATAAAAAAATAGTAATCAGTGTCCTCATTCAATAAAATAAACAAAACAACACAAGCATTAATGTGAAATGATCATTAATCATTGCATATGTGAAATTTACTTAGAATTGCATATTGCTGTATTGCTTGGTGATTTTGCAGAGTTAATGACTCTGTTTTACAATCTCTCATTAAATAGATTTGTAATGATGTTTACTGTTCTGCACAACACAGGGTTCAGTGGGTTTGTACATTATGGATATGTAATGTACATACTAATAAACAAACAGAATATGGAGAGATACATAGAAACATGTACATAAACATACTGACTGGCATGATGAAGAGTATCATGTGTCCAATTAGTTGATGCTGTTTCGACACATGTACCATCTTAATCAATGCTGGAATTAACGATATGCACTATTGTATAACTAAACACTCAAAAATACTGATGCACACAGACGGGGGCTGAAAAAGGACATAAGGAAAAGGAGTATGAGAGGGGATGACATTGCTGTCAGACAAAATCTGTCACATATATTCATGCACATAATGTATCTCTATGCATGTGTGG
This sequence comes from Haplochromis burtoni, assembly GCF_018398535.1. Taxonomy (NCBI): domain Eukaryota; kingdom Metazoa; phylum Chordata; class Actinopteri; order Cichliformes; family Cichlidae; genus Haplochromis; species Haplochromis burtoni. The sequence continues at coordinate 59,257 of NW_024582879.1, read as the reverse complement.
GCACACTACAATGCACATATGTTTACCTCTGCATTAGTATAAATTGTATCTGTCTGTGCCTGTTTTATACTGTACACATGCTTGCATGTTTTAGGACATGGGGTCATTATTACTTTCTGCAGGGCATGTGTGTTTTCAGCCTTTTTCCTCTCAGCAATATTCCTTCCTCACGCCGCACTTTTTCCCCCAATGTGAAATATTTAGCTTCATGGGTTGTGGTGAACTATCTACTGCTTGAGGTTCCTCGGGACAAAATTTGAATGATGCTGTATCTGAGGGTCATCCAGAAACTTCAAAAATTCCATGTAAATTCAATTGAGTTTACCCTCAGAAAAAAAACAACTATGTGCATAAAACATGTGATCACTCAAAACATCTTCTGTGGGAGTCCAAGATCCATTTACTTTATTTAAAGAGAGAAACCAACACTTCACATATGCAACAATACTGTCACCCAATTTGATATCTGCCTACACATCCAAACAATAAATATCCAGCTGCACCTGCACAAACAAGCCAGAGCTGAACAAGTACTCATATCCTCTCTCCAAAAGTTGTTGAAAGGGAGATGGAGGAAACTAGTACAAAAAGAGGATAAAATAATCGACAAAAACACATTGAAAGGCATCTTTTGTCAATGTGCTACGGTTCTATTAAGTAAAAGCAGACTCGGGTTGAAAAATAAGTGAAATTTAAGGCAGCTGAATGTTGAAGCACTGACACATGAACTTAAGATGCCTTCAAAATACTGGAGCCAAGTTACAGTTGTGGTAAACTGATGAGGTTTAAGCTGAAATCTGAGGTGGGGTGATGCTATTGTTATTGGCAAAACATTGCTCTAGGGCATCTGTGCATAATCAGTCATAAAGTTGGATCTGGATATGCACAGACTAAATCTTGTGCGTCACGTTCTCTGCCCTGCGGTAAAGAAAATAAAGACCAGGTTCATGCAGTGATGTCTCTCTCATTTCATCCTCCTTATCACTACTGAGTTGATCACAATAAAAAAACTTAGCAAACAAACCAGGTATGAGTAAAGACACTGCAGCATTCTGTGCTTCTGAATACCTGAATAACAAGAACAGCATAACAAGAAAAAATTTCATGGCCTCCTATGATTATATTTTATGTACTCTGCTTACTGTCCTAAAAAAGCCTTGTTATCAATATCTCTTCTATTTCCAGTAAAGTCAAGTGACTACAGGAAATTACTGAACTACACGGTTTCCCTCTGTTCTCTTTGCATAATATGTAGCTCCTTATATCAGTGCAACAGATGTCAAATCAGTTGCCTGTTTAGACACTATATGAATTCTGTGAACCTAATTTCCTTTAAGCAAAACACAGGTAAATGAAACAGCCGCATCAAAAGACAAGAATATCAGCCTTTTATCTTTGGCTCAGAATAAAAGAACAAGAGATGAAACGGGACCTTGCTGGAAGAAAAGCTGACTATATTCTCCCAGTCATAAAACCTTGTATGTCAGAGCTGTTTTCTGGGATTCATATCTGACGGCACAATTCGCAAATTAATCAACACTGTCTCAGGGGTAGGACACTTAAAAGCCAATTTAAAATATGTTGGATTGTGCCAAAATGCTCTGAGAAAACCAATTCTACATTCCACAGTCTCTCTGCAGTACTTTGTACTAATTTACTGAGTTTACAATAATAATAATAGTTTACTGAAATTGCAACCTCAGTAAACATTAATTGGAAATTAAGAATACAAAACAACATAGTCCCAGGTTTTCACATATTCAACTGTGTTTGTTATAAAAAGCTGCCAGTGCTACCCCTCAGCCTCCTGAGTACCTATGGTATAAACTTGAAAAAAATGTGGTGACTTCCTTCTTGAGTTACCACATTCATCCACAAGATTTTCTGAGAAAAGGTCCTCAGACCTCTGAGATTTTGACTTTTCTAATTAAATTCAATTCCATTTTATTTATACAGTGCCAAATAACAACAAAAGTCACCTCAACGTGCTTTATATTTTAAGATAGACCCCAAAATAATACATACAGAGAAAAATCCAACAATGATATGACCCCCTATGAGCAAGCACTTTGGTGACAGTGGGAAGGAAAAACTCCCTTTTAACAGGAAGAAACCTCTGGCAGAACCAGACTCAGACTCATCTGCTGCAACCAGAGATTATTAATTTGAAAATCCTAGTTCATCCTTAGTTATCATGTTCACAAGAGTTTCAGAAAATCAGAATCTGACCTTGGTCAAGGTCATCATTATTCAAGCTTGCCTGAGACTCAACACTCTGTTAAATGGTAAATGGACTGGTTCTTATATAGCACTTTTCTAGTCTATCTGAGCAGTCAATGCACTTTTATTTGCCTTTACTTGCCTCATTCAAAGATATTTGGCATCCAGACTGGAGGGAATCGGACCACCAACCCTCTGAATAGCAGATGCCCTGCTCTACCACCTAAGCTACAGCCATCAGTCGTTCAGGCTGAATAAAAGTCTAAACCCAGACTTTATTTCAGACATTTATTTCTGTGCCTAACACAAACACTGAATTTGAAACTCCTCTTCTAGCGTCCTCCTAAAATAAATCGGAGAATCGTGATTAGCTGATGGCAGCTGTGCCAGCCAATTTCCCCTGGTACTGCCCCTGAACCCGCTACTGCATCCCTCTCGTGCAGTTGAGCCACACACCACATCCCACCACCATACTAACATTTTTGGGAGATTTTAGGATTTTGCCTGCCTGCCTGTCCAGTGGAGTCATGCCTTTTATATATGAGGGATAAAACTCCCAGTAGCTCAGCTATGAAATTACAGACCACTCAAAAGGTGGTGACTGCTGAGGTGCATGGAGCATAATAGTCATAATAGTCACAAATGCCCTGGCAACTCAATAACCAGCAAAACTAACCTCTGCCATTAACATCAGCGCAAAAAATGTGTGCCGGGAGCTTCGCGGCATGGGTTTCCAGGGCAGAACAACCCTGTAGAGGTAATGTGTAAGTGGTCCTATGTCTTTGAACAATGCAATGCTGTTTTGACCAAATACAGAACATTTTTAAATGTTCAAATTCTTGAAAGAGTAGTTGTCAAACAGCTAACAGTACAGAAACAGCTTTAGTGAACGTTACAAATGATCTTCTTATGGCTTCTGACAGTGGACTCATCTCTGTGCTTGTCCTGCTAGACCTCAGTGCAGCGTTCGATACTGTTGGCCATAATGTTCTATTAGAACGATTAGCGCACGCTGTAGGTATAACAGGTACTAGGCTGCAGTGGTTTGTATCATATCTATCTAATCAACTCCAATTTGTTCACATAAATGGAGAGTTAATTATGGAGTTCCACAGGGTTCAGTGCTAGGACCAATTCTATTTACATTATACATGCTTCCCTTAGGCAGTATCATCAGAAGGCATAGCAAACATTTTCACTGCTATGCAGATGACACACAACTTTATCTGTCCATTAAGCCAGATAACACACAACAATTAGTTAAACTGCAGGAATGTTTTAAAGACATAAAAACCTGGATGGCATCTAATTTTCTGCTTCTTAATTCAGATAAAACTGAGGTTATTGTACTGGCCAAGAAAATCTTAGAAATATGGTATCTAACCAGATCTAACCTTACTCTGGATGGCATTAGCTTGGCCTCCAGTAACACTGTGAGGAAGCTTGGAGTCATTTTTGACCAGGATATGTCCTTCAACGCACATATTAAACAAATATGTAGGACTGCTTTCGTCCATTTGCTAGGGATGGGTATCGTTTAGGTTTTATCCGATACCAGTACCAAATCGGTACTTTTGAAACGGTGCCGGTGCTCAAACGGTGCTCAAACCGGTGCTTAAAGAATGGAGGACACAAAATTGGTCCAAAAACCTCTCATGTTCAGCTGTTTTTTGTAAAAAGATAACAATGTTAGCCTTTTCTGCAGCTATGGGGCATATATGGTATCACTCTTGGCTGGAAGCAGTGCTTAAACAATGGAAAAAACACAAACTTTGTCCTAAACCTCTCATGTTTAACTGTTTTCCACTTTTTCTTTGGTCATTTTAGCCTTTTTGGCCAGGGTGAAGGGAGCATCTGCCATCAAACAAGAAGACAGCCGCATGTAGCTATGATGATGTTTGCTAGTTCACCTTACATGCATTAATGTAATAACGTGGTTAGCCTACTCAACGTAAATTACACACGAACAACATTAAGCTACTCACGCAGAGAAGAACGGCTGCTGCTGCCATCATCATCCGTCATCATTTCTGCTACACTGGCAGGGCTAGGGGCCAGGACTCTACTCTTCGTGTTTTTGGGGGATGTTGCATAACAGGCAACCCACCCGCAGTAAATGTGCTCGGTGTGAGGTCTCGCAGCAAGCTATCAAATACGGCGCATTTCTGGGCTTTTAAAAAAACACGCTATGCGTGTTTCATCGGATTTGAGGTGTTACCTCCTTTGACAGTATCACAGTATCAGCTTAAAGCACTTGTTGCAGGCTGCTGAGTTTGCATATTTTGCTGTGAAGTACAGCCAGACTTTTGACCGCTTCGCCTTGGACATTTTTAATCTGTAGCTCTGCTCTAAAAGAACATACGTACCTGGGCCCGCCTACTATCCTCGGAAACGTAAAATGATTGGCTAGAAGTGTATCACAGCTCAGGAAAAAAAAGCACCGAAATAAAGCACCGAAATGTGCGCTGCTTTTCGGTCTGGTTACTACCGTTTATGTCAGAACCGGTACCCATCCCTACCATTTGCGCAATATCTCTAAAATTAGAAATATCCAGTCTCCGAGTGATGCTGAAAAACTAGTTCATGCATTTATTACATCTAGGTTGGACTCTTGTAATTCATGTTTCCATAAAAGAGGGGCCTGAAAACTAAAGGCTCTGATGGACAAAGAACAAACATCAGCATCTGTGTAGAACTGATAAAAGTCAATTATCACTGCTGATGAAAGCTGTGTCTCACCACTCTTCAGCGGAAATGCCTGCAGTTTCCATGCCTGAAGAAATGATTTCAGAAGTGCAAGCATTTGAATGCTTGTTTCTTTTGACATTCACAGGGTTGTGCACCATGCTCTTAATTTGTCCCTGAGGGTCAGACTGTCAATCCAAATGTAGCAGGAGGAAGAAGAAGCCTAGAAGTGGAATATAGCTGCAAAAACATAGCGAGTAAATCAGGTCCACTTTTTGTTTTTCATAGATTTTATATAACCCTGCAACATAAGAATTCTAATTTTAAAGACGTATTTCTAGAGATATTTTTTTCTGTCTAATCTCATCAAATACTGTCTTTTGAAGACAAAAGATATAAAAATATTTAGTATATTTGTTTATTACTAAACAGCAGTCTAAGCAGAGACACCCAGACCTCCCTCTCCCCAGCCACTGCTTCAAACTCACCAAGCTTGAGGAGGTGCTTGAACACAGAGGCATTACAATTGCAGACCAAGCGAGTCGAGGGATATAACCTCTCCCTTTGAGGTATGCCCTGAGCCTTCCTCCTATTGTGGCATGCTCAAAAAACTTCACTTAAGAGGCTTCTAGGAGTCTGTCAATCTCCCACCACTCCCCTCATTCTCCAACAAGATCCCAAGATATACTTAAATTCCTCCACTTGGGGTAGCAGCTAGGCCCTGACAAGAAACATAGCTGAGAACTATGGGCTCATACTTGGAGGTGCTAGTTTTTATTCCCACCACTTGACACTTGACTCCAAACCACTTCTCCAGTGCCAGTTGGAGGCAACCACCTGATGAAAAATCAGAACCACATCTACAAAAAGCCGAGACCAGAACAAGTGGAAACCATCTGCTACTTGGCTATTCCTAGAAATTATATCCGTAAAAATTATGACTGACATTGGTGAAAAAGGGTAGCTGTGGCTGAATGGCCCTAACAAGAGGCCAGATACCTGCGCTAAGTACCCCCTACTGGATCCCCTGCAGGACACAGTCCAATGCCTTCTCCATAAAACACACAAAACCTTGAAATACCTTCGGGAGGATAGAAAATTGGTCAAATGTTCTATGACCAAGACAAAAACAATAATGTTGATAATGCAAGCACACAGTGATATGTGTACGTGGCTATATGCATACAGAACATGCACAGATAAACAACAGGATGGACAAACACACGAAAAAGGGGTTAATGCCATTAAGAGATGTGCAGGGCTCATTTAGTACAGACAACCAGCACATCAGATTATAAAACACACAGACAGTGTGTGTTTGCGTGTTCCTGTGTATCCCGGAGGTGTGGTTGATCTCCTGACTGTGATAATGTGATATCCAGCCCTTGTCTTTGATCCCCTCATCACTATAAACACTGCTGATGCCTGGTAAACACATGCTGCCATTAGCACACTGAAATGGCTGCTCTGTGTGAGTGTGTAAAACAGAGAGAGAAAGAACTACTTTTAATGAGTGTACCCAAAAGAGCTAAAGTACATTTAAGGTCATAAAACTCATTTTAGACAACATGTAAACAGAAAACTGAGGATATATCTCAAAGTCCTTAACAGTATGTGATTTATCAATCTCTGTAGTGTGTGTCAAAATAACAATATATATAAAATGGATCATTTCTCACTTAAAACCCCCCCAACAACTTTACAATAAATTACTTTGTAATAAAAAACAAGGGGGATGAGCATCTCATATGAGATAATGGATAAACACACTGGAGATAGATTCAGCAAGTGATTAAGGGCAAACACAGAGATGCAGACAAACACTAACATGCACATCTAAAGCCTAACTACATGGTGGAAGCATTGAAACTGAAATACTGTTTGATTCAATCATTAAATCAACATCATAGAACAACTTAGAATCAACATTTCAGTGTTATTAACAGGAAATACATATTGTTATAGAAAATATATTTGGGAGCTTATAAAATTTCAATTGACTAAGCTACTAGATTACAAAACATTTTGATCACTGGTTTAACTGCACCAGATTGCTTAACAATGATGTGTGAAACATTGAAGCATTCCTCCTCCTGGAAGAGTAAAGGCTTGATATGACTCAAATAGGACTAAATTAAACTTTAGGAAACAGCTTCTGTCTGTGGAATATTTAATTTTCTAGAATGTAGAAAAGCTACAAAGTTCTTCATAAAAAGTGGCTCTGTGGAATGTCAACATGTCATGAGCAAAAGAAGAACAGCCCTGTGTCACTGTGGGTTTTTCCACCCATTAATATGTTATCAGCACAGTGAATGGCTATTATCAGTCATTATGACTCCAATAGATATGGGCCAATAGCTGCTCTTCCATCTACTAGCATGCCCATTATAATCAGAGAAGTCCTGCATCAGTTATGTGTACTTAGGTAATTGTTAACCCCACAGTTAGCAGTCTGTTAGGTACTGCTTCTATATGTTTTTTTTAACCCAGTGATCCATAATCCAGCTGTACGAGAACATTTTGAATCAAGCAGTGACATTTTCAAACGCTAACAGAAAACATATCTCAGAAAGCTCTTGGCTGAATGACGGGGGGAACAAAGTAGATAAGAGAAAAAGGAAAGGAGAAGAAAGGAGAGGACAGGTGTAACTCAGTTTGCTCAGGAGCAAAAAGACTAAGAATGAAAAAAATAAAGGAGGAAAAACAGAGAAGTCCAGAAGGGAGCAACACAACTGATCTGTGTGTGCTCAGGCTGAATCCCAAATCAACAGACCTGCTAAATCAAGAGCAAACAGAAGGGTGCTGCTCTGTGTCACTTCAGAAATATGCTATAAGTGCAACTGATGCTTTGATTTTATGTTTTATAGTGTTGCCAGCTGTAAAGTGCCAGTTCTTCCTTCTAACTGCAAAGTGCTCTTGTCTCAAATATCTTATCAGGGTTTACATAAAATAAATATGATAAAAAAGACTGAAACAAAGCTGGCTCGCTGACTCTGTAGTCTCTTTTCTTTGCTTCCATGTTTGGAGATTTGTGTAATCAGCTATGCTGGCAATGTGCACAGATGCAAAGGCTCATCCAGTTACAAAGCTGAGGAAAATCATGTTGTATTGCTTACAGTGACAAGAACAAGGCTTCTCTCGTGCACTGATAACCTGATGATAAAATCTATATTTTCCCTGGATATTGTTTGAGATTTTGTTTATATGCAAAATATATTATTTTTTAATTAATGTATGTTCTTTATATATGAGATATATTAGACCATGCCCTGCAGCGATTAGTCACCTTAATTATAAGTTATGTCAAAATTTAAACAGCGACTTTAATTATCAAACAACCGTTTCCTGTGGCGCAAACGTTTCAGATGCTAAAATTTACCGCTTTTCTTCGTCATATTTAAAAGTACATTTTAAATATTTAGGCTTTTGGTTGGTGGTTGGAAAAAGCAAATTTAGAAATCATAAAATAAATTCCAACATTTCAAGAACACTGCCAAATAAACTGAACAGAGACAGCCAAATGCTCCCTCCAGAAATCATATTTTTTACTTAGTGTTTCTGGAGCTTTTTCACCACCACCCACAACTGCTTTATATTTTTCTAGTTGGAAGTAACTCCATCATTTCCCAATACATAGCACTGTAATAGAACAGTGTAAAAATGAGCTTTAAATTTTGTCAATTATACGTCCTGAACATTTGAAAACTTGCTCAGATTGAGTATATTGCACGGAATTACGATAGTTATTCTTTGCGCAGAGATAACAGTTAACATTAACAGCCCACTCAGCAACTACAGTAACAAAGGAGAACTGCGTTATAAGAATGAATGAGGAACTTATTTCTGGTGATGGTCTGTTGAATCAGGATTCATGAAAGTGCATTCTCAGTGCTCATGAGTCGTCACACCTGTCTGTTCCTTCCTGTTTCGTCTCCACTGGGGGGGTTCAAGCAGAATGTAGAAGGAGGATAGCTTATTGTACTCCTCCCGGTCTAAGATCCTAACGGTTATGGTCTTCCTGTATGGGACAACACACGTACACATACATAGAGGGAGGTGGTAAATGCATGCATGATAAACAAACATCATGGTGAGGTATATACACAAAAGGCACACACAGACATGCACACAGACAAAGGTGTAGTGGATGTGGTTGATGAGATGACGTACAGTCTGCCGCATGTTCGCTGTCATATTTAGGACACAACAGCAGGAGAACAATAAATCCCCTCCTGTGTGCCTCCATGTGTTAAGAACATGCGGCCTCTGCAGTGCGACGGACACTCTGGGGTCAAGGCTTCACTATTCGCAGGATCACGAGGCTCACCCTCTTCCTGACCTTTGGTGTCATTGCTCTCCACCAGGCGAGGCTCCCCAATCTCTATGTAGAATGTTTTGTTCTTCTCATACTCCTCGTCGTCAATTATTTTCACCTTGATGGTTTTGCTGAAGAGAAGGAGGGGGAGGAGGGAGGGGGGGGAGAAGGGGAAAAAAGGAGGAGAGAAGAAGAGAAGGCAGAAAAGTGAGGAAAGGACAGGCTGGAAACTGGAAAACCAAGAGGAAACAGAAAAGAGCAGTACTCGACTTTCCCACAGATACACGTCCAGTTATCAGGTTACATAATATTTTCACATTCTGAAGGCTGTTCTTTTGCTTTTAAAACTATGGAAAGTTTGCATATTTCCTCTGGATGTCAGACTAATCTTTATTATTATGTTATTGGAGCAGCTCACATCCGTCTGGAATGATCAAACTGATATACTCTTTACTCTGCCAGCATGATCAAAGCTCAGTTAAATCTTTCAATCCACCATGATATCAGGCATCTTTAGTATAGAGAAAAACAATCTTGAATGTTACCGGCTAAATGAACTGTGGAGAGTTTATCAACTCTGCTAGTCAGTTTGGTGAGTGAGCAGTCGTGAGACATGATGATGAATTTGTCAAATGCAATCAGTCAACTTTTGGGATGCAATGTTGACAATGCACTTTTTATTTCCACAAGTATTCCCTTTAAACCTTGGTGACTGTGGGAAACTTAAGCAAACTTAACAATTCAATTTCCATGAAAATGTGTTGTATCTGATGTTAAAGGCTGGGATATCCAGCCTACATAAAATTAAGAATGCTACATGCATATGCTATAGCAGACAAGCATTTGTGGTTCTAGCTCTATTTAAAGTGTAGAAATTCAGCACCTTTTTTAATTAGGCATATCTAAGGCACTAGAACAGAAAGATCTCTGCAGCATTATTCATCACCTTCAATTAATGCTTTCAACAAGATGAGGTCAAGATTAGCTGTGCCTTGCAATTTAACACAAGAGAAACTGGCTAGAAATTAGTACAGTGTGAACAACAAACATGCTGACACGCCACGACTAAAATAGCACGAGCAAAATAACCATCTTTCTCTCTCAAAGTTTTATTCCACTGTTGGTCTCCATCTAAATTACAAACAACACATTGACCATTCTTCCGGCAAATTTTAACAGTGTTTTGTCGAAGAACAAAGACAAGGCAGGGATTTCTTTCTTTGAAAATAGATTTCCACCAATAAAGTATACCAGCAATTCTGGAGAGAGTGTGTGTATCTGTATTTATTGTGGGAGTTGGCCTTGATCGCATTTGGCATGGCAGCTAATATTCCAGGTCACAGTGCTACAGAGTGGGGTGCGGTGAATGTTACATTTGTGTGCTGTGTGACTGAGTGCCTCTGGACATATGCTTATGAGTGTGTTTATCTTGTGTTTCCAGTCTGGAACAAAACCCATATTCTAATCCAAATCCACTACAGGCAATAACAAAGACAGCTCAAAATCTGCCCTATAGCATGAGAAATGGGAACATGAACACACAAGCTTATATAAGCGTTATCTCTCATCGCAGACCTGCAACCAATGTGGAATCGTCAGCAAACACCGTGTTAGCAGAATTTGAATCCCTCCCTCTCTCACCACTGAGCAGCCATGTGAAAAGTAAAAGGTGTATGACAGTGCATATAACAACTTTCAAATAGAAACATGTGTCAGTCTCTAAAATCAGAACAAGAAATATTCAGAAAAGAGCTTAAGGAGTAATACCATACAACAGAATTAGTATTTTATAAAATTTTGCATTGCACTGTTATTCTATTTACAGTAGACTAAAGTAAATAATGATGCCTTTGAGAGAGAAAAAAATAATAGCAGTACTACACTGTATTTCTACAGTACAATACAGTATGTGTTCTTGCTGTACTGAAGAGTCATGTCATGTAGTTGGAAAGGCAAGAAATTGAATTCAGGTAACGCTGGAGAATTTATGCAGTTAGATTACACTGTAATAACACAGTAATTAAGTGTAAGTTAGCGGAGGAATTTGTTACTTTGTAATAAAGACTTGTGATTGAGGTGTAAGTGAAAGTATTCATTTTGCATAATGATTATTATATCATTATATCATTATCCATCCATTTCATTCTACTTATCCAATTCAGGGTGATAGAGGAGCTGAAGCCCATCCCAGGTGTTACTGGACATGAGACAGGGTACATACTGGTCGCCATCTATTGCATGGTTGACACACAGAGACTGACAACCATTGATACTTGCACATTCACACCTAACACCAGTTTAGACTCTCCAATTAACCTAACATGAATGCTGCTGGAGTTAGGTAGCCTGGAGTAGCCAGAGAGATCCCACACAAAACACAGGGAAATGATGCAAACTCCACATAAAAAGGACCCAAAGGTTTATATTTACTTCTTAAATTTAGTTGATCAGAAATATATAGCAGGATAAAATGATAACGACCTGGTAATTACAAATGTCCCACACTTATCTAGCTTATAGGTTTTAGGACTGACAGCCTTAGCATCCACAGCACACCTCTTTTGTGACTGAATACACACAGCAGCTCTGATAATAATTTAATTATACACAGGAAGGCCAGGGGTTAATCATTGTATTACATATACAAATGCAGTGAAAGTCATTTCATTAAACTATTGAGAACACCAACACACACACATGCAAATGTCAGAGGTTAACTTATTACACTAGAGGGATTAGTCCATTTATCACTGTCCTATAACTGCAGATGGAGAGCATTCTCCACCCTCTGGGATGGAGAAGATCTCATCCACAGGCTGCCAGCTAACATTTGCACAACAGCTGGAACAGCTGCCTCAAGGTGGAACCATTGAACAAGACACTTGCCACTCCCAAATGATAGAGTGGAGACAGGTTATGTTTACTTTCCCCTTGTGAATAAATTCTGTTTCTACTTCCTATGAATTTACAATTACACCATCTGGACTGACACTATTGTCAGGTTTTCCTCAAGAGTAACCAACTTTGAGAGCCAATAACAGTTTTTGTAATTTTAATTCCTTTTGAAAGCAATTAACAATTTTGTGTGACCCATATTTTAAGGATGTTTTTTTTCCTTTTTTTAATATTGGCAGATTTGCACAGGATTGAGAGCACAGAACTCTGAAATTAACACAAATCACAGAGGGACCCAGAACAACAGCGGTCTCATGTGAATAGGGATCTGGGCTCCATTTTCCCCTAAAAAACAAAAGCATCAGGCACAGGCCAAATGTTTTGTATTATTACCCTCATCTGTCAGTGCCTTTGTAAAACATTCTATTAGTGACAGCTCGCGTGAATATATATATGAATATATGAATATATACTTAAGACTGAAATGAAAGGTTTTGGATTCAGGCTTTTCTTCTGCAAACTTTGAGAATGACGACTTTTCTGTTGAAACTGGCATATCCAGACAGTGCATCAGCGCAGATATAATTGATTAATAATGCAGTGGATTTATCATCAGCACCTTCATCTCCTATCCAATCATCCTGGCTATACGGCATGCTGTTTGGTTGCCATGGTGACAACATGTTTGGGTAACCAACAGGGGTGGAGAAGATTGTTTCCAGACCAATAATGTGTGTGTGTGTGTGTGTGTGTGTGTGCATGTGTGCGCGTGTGTGTGTCTTTGAGTTTGTCATGACAAGTGAGTGCATTTTAGACAAAGGCCAAATACTTAACATACACTCAACATTTTGTCATTCCCAGGCGGTTTAAAAAAAACAACTTCAGTTTTGTCAGTGGGGCTGGTAATAATGGACACCGGGAGCTGGAAGTTTGAAAAAGTAGAGAAGCCCTCATAAGGACACAGAGGGCAGAATGTGTAACAGCGGCTAAAGTCACGACCAGGCTACCAAGCTACTAAGTGACCCACTTAGCGTTTTGCACTCTGTTTTCTTTTGCTGTCTGGTCAAGTTTAGATACAAAATCTTACTTGGTTAGGTTTGGGAACATGGTTTGGTTTAAGGTATGCCCGTTCAAAATCGACCCTGCATTTTGAAAGATTGTAGCTAAAGGGTGCATTCAATATATATGACAAGTACCAACCTTGTGTGAATCTCTGAGACACCAGCAGGTTTTACAAAACTGTAGTATTTGACACCCTGAGGATGAGGACTGGCTCCCACACTACACTGATTTGTGTGCACATGTGTGAGAGGGACTTTGATAGCCTACACTGTTTGTAGTAACTAGTGCCCCTTTGCCTCTTCCTTTATAATATAATATAAAATAAAGCTGATGTGAACAAAGGTGTGTGATAGTCGCATATCAAATATACAGTTTATGGTTTTCATATAAACATGTGCACTCTATAGTCTTTTAGCTTCACCTAACCAAACACTAACATTAGCCAACTGTCAAAAAGAAGACTCCACTCCCCTTTCCAAAAGTCATATTAGTCCCCACAGGTATACAGCACACACTCACTCAGACAGAGGTGGTATCACACTTGCATGGCAGCATTCGCAAATGTATCACACTAGCACACTTTCACGCCCATGCATGAGCACACTAAATTTCAGCTGCAGGAATACAAAAATTCACACACACATGCAGATAAGCTCAGGCACGCACATTACTCCAGGGAATACAATGTGTGTACATCTGTGTATTTCCACAGAGACGTCCTCCATCTGACTTTGCTAAAGCGTACGATAAACTAAGGGAACATCTGAGCAGCTGTGATCTCTACTCCACTGCTTCTCCAACACTCCACCACTCCTCCTTTTTCCCCTTTATTGCTTCCACGTTTCACCTCATAGCCTTTCATACATAGGATTTCTGTCCATGCTGGTATAACATCAGAACTCATCCTGAAATAGCCAAACAGATAAAACAACAAATTAAACAGACAAAGAATTGCTCAAAAACAACTGACCTGAGTCACATAAACTACAAACACATACCTTTGGCACTGGGTGACCTAAATGTACCAAAATAGAATTCTCCCCCTCACTTTTCCTTTGTGGTGATCCAAGATACTCCTGTTTGGTTTCATTTTCCACAATGATTTTGTAGGTTCTAGTCTCTGGTGCTCATTGAGTTTGGACAGTTTGACAATAGTAGAGAAGACACTTAGTTACCATTTTGGAAACAGAACAAGGGAGACATCTCTCTTTTTTTTGCCTTACAAATATGAGTAATTGCTCTAAGCTTTAACTTTTCACCATCTAATTGGATCACCATAATGAGGGTACAAATTAAATATGTCTTAAAGTCTATGCAGCTCAGTGGTCTTTTGATTTTCTATCCAGTTACAGATGTGTGTTTAGCCTAAAATATATTTATATTATAGGGCACGTATGTGACACTAGCATAGCATTTTCCCTAGCCTCACACATCAACATCCCCCATACATCCACACAGGAAGTCGTAGAGCACAACAGGCATTAGCGCGGGTTACTCCCTTCTCCCCAGCAACCTGCCTTAGCGACGTATTTGGATTGGAAAATTTGAGGAACCACCGCTTTATTTTAAGTTTGAGGGGGAAAGTTCTGCTGCTCCGTTGGTGTGTGTGTGTGTGTGTGTGTGTGTGTGTGTGTGTGTGTGTGTGTGTGTGTGTGAAATGGACAGCTGGAAAGAGGAGGGCAGAGGACAACCAAGTCCAAATAACATCACCATGATGGAACAAGCCCGCATGTTTGTCTTTGTTTGTGTCGAAAGTTGTGATTAAAACCCTAATCACTTCAAGTGCTTTTAAAGAAAATGACATAGCTCAGTGTTTACAGCCAACATGTGTTTGTTTGTGTCAGGTTTGCCTGCCTATCTTTTGACCAAACTGTTTAAAAGTGAGTTTGGAAAAGTAGGAGTTGAGTGTGGTGTGTGCGTGTGCATGTGCTTGTGTGTAAAGAACTAGCTTTTGAGACTGTGAACTGGTTTGTTTGTGTGGAACAGATTGCTGGTGGGTGGACTTTGGTCACAGACTAAACAAAAGAGGCAAGTGTGTGTGTTTGTGTGTGTATATAAGTGTACGTGATATGTATCTGTGTGTCAGCTTGTATGAATGTGTGTGCATTTATTTTAGTTTGAGCTAATTTCACTTTTGCATTAAGAGTCATTATGTAACATACAGAGAACAAGTCTATATATTGATGTCTGCACTTGCATAAATTAGAATTTGGCAGTAATTTTATAAGGAAGAGTATTGGTGATGCCACTTTACAAAAGAAAGGAGGTCTGTGTTGGTGTGTACCGTCTGCATGCAGTGTTTTTATAAGACAAAGCTGATAATGGTGCTGGCCTCTGTGGGAAACTACAACAATAAGCTGACAGCGATCAGCCATGCCTTCTCTAATAAGACCCACTCTGCTCACTAATACGTGTAATCCAGAGTGCATAGAGGCTAATGGATACAAAAAAGGTTACACAAACACACCTGCGATAAGGTTGCAATTAGTTTCTTGTGGACTATAGAGTTTCCAGTTCATCTGACTGCCTATCTGCCCATCTGACTATATGAAGTTTTTGTTTTAACGTTATTTATTACTGGCTAAGAAAAAGAGCCTCTCATTTAACGTGTTCACTGATGCTTTTGATTACACAGTTGTGCCATGTATATACTGTTAGCCTGCAGGTCACAGATGTAATTTGTTTCTCAGTGTGGTCTTCTGAAAATAAGTGGTTGTAATTCTAGATGAGAGTTGTGACATGCAAAGAAAAAAAATCCTGGCTTGAGTATGACTGGCTGGTTGGTTATAGCCAATCCCTCAAATGCTTAGAGGAAGAGTTTATCAAAAAGATTATCATTCCTTTGAAAACTTTTACATCTTCCAGAGTCAGCTAGAACTGTGTAGGTGTGTGTGTTTGTATTTGCGTCAAACCCTCCTCCCCTTGTGTCATTTAAGCTACTTTCTATCATCACCGGGAGTTTCCCTATCTTCTCTCTATTTCTCTCCACACTCTGTTTGGCTATCTCACTCCCCCTTCATTCCTATCTGCAGTATATCTTGCTGGCCAAATAAGGAGCTGGGAAAATCCACGGGACTCCCTGATACACACACACACACACACAGATTCTCAGAGGAAATGTTTTTAAAGAGCTTACATCTGATTAAAAAAACATGTACGTACTAGTGTGTTTATATGTGTGTATATTTATTTATCTTACTGGGATGGAAATCTGTTTGCGTTTTGCAATGTTGAAACGTGCTTTCCTTTACATAATGTAAATCCTTACAGTTATGGGTAAAGACAGCTCTAGCGTAAGAATTTCCCAGAAATGAGAGCATTTAAAGATACTGCCCACTACACTGATGGAAATGAAACGGTGTCTGGGTGTGTGCGCATGTGTGTCACTTATATTCAACTATTTCTTTACTTTTCGATAGGTGTTTTTTTTCTGAGACCAGATAGAGAAGAAGACAGAGAGAGAGAGAGAGAGAGAGAGAGCGAAAGAAAGTGAGAAAATGGGAACGATATGGAGAAACTAACTAATGTTACCTTTAACCATTCCAGTCAGAATTAAGTAAGAGATTACTTTAAAATGCTGAGTTCAGCAAAGTACTAAACACACTCACATGCACATACACATACACACAAACTGCAAATTATAAATGCAATTAGACTGATAAAATAGTTAAAGTGAAGCATAGGAGAAGGAGTGACAGATGGGTAGGCCACAGAACAGTAAAATGTAAATATAGGGCATACATCATGCTCAGTATCTAGGAACAAACTATACATAATGAGATAGGATACAGAGACAGCCACACAGCATGTGTATGTGTGTATGTGCGTGTGTATGAGTGAGTTAGATGGAAGCAGAAAAAGAGCAGGAGAGGATATGAATGCTAATCAGCTGATGCGGCCAAACAGGCTGCAGTGCTCCATCGTTTCCAGGGCTTTATGAGCTTTAAGCTGCATGCTGGGATCAGCACTGATGGAGAGTGACGCAGAGTCAAGTGGACTGAAGAGCCTCTGCAGCCACAAGCCACAGTTGCGGCAGTGAAAACATCTCCCTTCAACCAACTGTGCCTTGATGTAATTGTAGACTGCCTGCAGTACAAGGAGCATTTGTTTAGCCCATAGTTAGCAAGCTCATGCTCTGAGCCTCAAATCTATCATAGGCTTTTTAAAAATGTTGTAACATTTATTTACACCTTTCATGTTCTAACTTCAAGTCTAATTTGTAACATAATTGTATTATTATGAACAACTTATAGCAACATACACAGTATGTCAGTTTGAGCAGATGTATATTGCTAACTGAAATGCTACGCTAGCTTGAAAAAGCAATGCAAAAATGTAAAAGAGGGGAGGTCAATGCAATGCAATGATCCAGCCAAAGGCTAAGAAACATTCTTGCATCATATTCTAGCTGCAATGCATTATATCTGTGGAGGCCTTATTAAAGAAGGTTCAAGGGAACTGATATGGTGCATCGGTGTAATCTGAAGATGATGGAATAGGTAAAATATTTAGCGATTGAAAATCTTCATATTCATTTAAAACAGCAGGAAAACACAAGTTTATCTTTTCATTGCTCTCTCCCAATCTCCCAGAGTGACACAGCCTTGCAGAGTTTCAGTACATTCAAAGTTTAGTTTTTTTTATTTTTTATATATATATTTTTTTTAAGTCAGATGTGAAAACCTTCACCTACACTGACACAACAGCACTTGTTGTGGGGGATCTCATTCCTTATCTATTTCCTCACACAACAAGACACAGGTGTCAAAACACTGGGCTGATGATTTCACTGGGGAAAACCATGAAGTGAATGTTTTCATCAAAAGACTGAATAGAGATCGTTTCATTTTCTTTGGTGTCATGTTTCACTTCATGGTCCCTCTGCCTCTCCCTCTGTGTTTCTTTCTTACCTACAAGATCAACATATTTGAAAGTTTGCCGTGGATATTTTTTAATTAATGATTTTTTTAAAGGAGCATTTAAACCCAGGATTTAGATTAATTTAAGCTTAGCTAATAAGATCCAACCTCACATCCAGTTTCAGTAGAACAAGACTGAAGAGGTAAAAATAACAAATTGAAGGCTCCAAAACAGGTATGGTTAAGCCCACTTTCAATTTATCCTATTTAGAATTTTTTACAATATTTAGAAAGTTCAAGGAAAATTATGTATTTCCATGTGGTTCAGACTGATTAAACTCAATACATCTGCTAGTTCTATAGCTTTCTTGTTCACTTGTTTTGATCACTTTATCTCCTTACAAATACAAAACTCTAACCCTGATCCCGCGGTCTCCATTACCGCTATCACAGGCATTTCCCTTTTCAAAGACAGCTTCTACCTTTACATTATAAAAAAACCCCTCTAAGGACAGAAAGCATCACCACAACACCCTCACAGCATAAGGAAATGGACTTCTAATATTGATGTACATCGCTGCCACAAGGGAATCTAATCACAATCAGATCTTTATGGAAAAAGTGAAGCTATATATAAAAAAACAAATCAGACGTCACTTCACATTTATACATTGCATATGTAATATGCAATGAAGATGTCAGGTGTTACACATTCTCTGTCTTTAAATGCTCTCCCTTTAACATATTTATCACACAGGAGAATATCGTTTGTATAACCAGGTGCTTTATATTCTCTGTGATTACATATTAATGGCTGTCCAACATGGTTTAAGGTTGTTAGTGATAAAAGGGTAAAGCTAATTCCATCTGTGGTGCATAGGTAGAGGATTACACCTCCTTTTCTCGCTCTCTCGCAATTATGCCTTTCATGATTCACTCTCTCTTGAGCTTGTGTATTCAAACAGCAACATTTTACTCTTCAGTATTCATGTGACTCTTATTTCTTTCCATTTCACCACTGTGCCTGTTTGACACACGTGGCTATGGTACATATGTTTACCACAGAATTACTGATTTTCTTTCTGTTTCCATTCACGTTATCCTCAGATACACAATCGATCAGTCAGTGAGCTAGGGGATGTATTTAATGTGTGTATGGAAGGAAGTTCAGACAAATATTCTGCAGACAAGAAGAGAGCAGTGACAACCCTGGGATACAAATAACACATTTCTGCAATACACACTATGTCAAAAGAATCAGACTCATTTTATGAAGTGGTGTACAGGCAGTATAAGCCTATATATTTACTGATCTGTGATGCATATTTATCTAAAAGTGAATTTGAGCTGTTCAAAGTTAAACTGATCTCTGTTATGCTGCTTGACAACATTTTGCTGTCCTCATTCTGCACTGCACTGAGACCTGAAACAGTGATTTAAAAGAAGAAACAATCTGTTTGACCCTGTAAGCTTTGACAAGATGAATGACATTGGCATGTATAGAGACTGCAGGATCCACTACTTCATATTAGAGAAACTATAAACATAACCTAGTCTAGCAAACGTTCCCAAACAGCAACCTCCAGGCCTGAAAAATGAAGCCAATATGAATATGCCAAAAGAGAGTGAATCCCCATGGGAAAATGCTCAACTTGAGAACAGAAATAAACATGCCTGGAAAAATTTGTAAAAAGTTTTGGGTCTCTAGAGCTAATCTCCCGCTTCAGTCCAGCTTTATAAAACCGATTTAAATTACATATTAAAGCTTTAAGTTAGCGAGCGTGCTGCTAGCTATCTGCTAGTCTATACTTTACTAATAGCCTACTAATTTAAGTCACTGAAATCTACTTCTTGACCCTGTAATTGGAGTTGGTGCCTTTTAGAGAGTTTTTTTCTCTATGGAGTTTTCTGAAAAATGATATGGCTTTTAGAATGGTTAAATTCCTATTAGAGTAGAAGCCTGCTCACAAGTTCTGTTCACTGAAATACTAATATTTTATTTGTAGACTTAGATATCTGTGTGTGTGTGTGACGATGCAGCCATACAGTCTATGAATGCATCATCCTTAAGCCCGCTAAATGAAGCTGATAATTCCACCTTCTCATTCAAATATGGTCACTTCTGGTTCAAAATGCAGCTCTGCAAACAGGTATGGTGTCTATGCCTATCTTTTATCTACAGTCTGTGGAATTAGCTCCATCCAATATGCTTTTAACAAAGTTTATTACTACCAAAATATTTCTTTCTTCAACTGATCCTATTTTTCATGTGCCCACCACAATTTAACTTGTTGTCCTTGAATTTAATTCAATAATAAGGTTTTCCCAGTATATAATTCCTGGGCCTTAATAGAGAATTTTAAACTCTTAATTAGAAATTACGTGTTGATTGAAAGATGATTACATGAAACAAGCCTCCTTGATTTAATGATCTTTTATTACTACCCTGTAGAGATTTTGGACGTGATGGCAATATTATAAACACGGTTATTTCGATAGCGATGTCACTGATTAGCATTTCCTGTCTGAAGCAGCTATTTTGTAAAACATTGTACATGCTTGGGTCTAATTTGCTACCAGGAAACAGCATGCACTGGTTGCTGATGTTGAGGCTGACCGCACAAAAGAAAGCAGGGGTAAAGCAAATGGCAGTGCTATTCACAGGGCTGGAAACCACACAGTATGCTTCACTGTCTTTCTGTTAACGGCTTGCTCTGTGCCATTTTCCTTTACAAACTTCTGAGGGAGAAAAAAAAACTCTTTTCTTTTTCCTCCCGTTGACATTTCCCCTCGTTTCTCAGATCTGCAAAACCTCTTCGTTCCTTCTTTTCCTCACCTACCTCTTCTTGTTGTCTTATTAAGTTTAGCAGTGGCACACTATTCAAGTTGGCAATAACTGCCTCTTTTTCTGCCACTTACACGCAGACTCCAAATCTTTTTCATTTCCACTCCAATTTTCAAATGAATTTTACTGGCATGAAGTGAAGAGGCCCATTCACCTCCCCTCTTCACCACCTCTCTGTTTCTGAGTCCACTTCAGAAAGCTTTATTGGCATGATTCAGTGACAATAACTCTTTCACCCTTCCTGCTTCCCCCTCCCTTTTCCCAATTTCTTTGTTTCCCTCTTTGTCGATTGAAACTGCTTTTTTGGCACGCCTCAAGATAACACTTGCAAAGACAGACCCAAGTGTATAAACTTCAAAAAAAAAGATGCTATGCTGATTTGAATGTCATTTATTTTACTGCTTTCTTGTTTTTTGTGTCATATCTTTGCTTCCTACACTTGTTACTGTGATGCTTTTATTTTGCTTTCGCTTTCTTTTTTGCTTTGTCTCTCCTGGCACTTTAAATTATTGTTACAGGAGTGAATCTATCTAGATTTAAAACCTGCTGTTTAATTAAAAAACAACAATTAGTAGGAGCCAATTTTCAGTTCTAATTTACACAGTGTGATAATATAGGTTGAATTATGTAAACAGGCATGGCATAGCTTATAAAGCAGTTGCCCAGCTCTACTCTGAACTTTTCTTAAATAACTAAAAATTGCATTGAGATGCCCAGGGGCATGACATGATATTCACTGAGAGAGAAAGAGAGAGAAGAATTGTGATATAAAAAATGTCATTTTTTTATTATGTGGACATTACTTTCCGAACCAGTTAAAAAAAGATAGTTTGATGAGTCTAGGCTTGGCCCCCACATTTAAATATTTTCTGGCATGGAAATAGTTGGTAGAAATATCCAACAACTCCTTATAAGGTTGTGTGTACATGTTTGAATGTATACAACTGTCAGCATGGAACCTGGAGTTTCAGGTCACAGAGAAGACAGTCAGGGAAAATTTACAGTCAGATCTCGCCTCTCCTCTCTCCTCCGCTCCTTCTGTTTCTGTTCTTTCCCTTTTTAACCAAACATGGTTGACTTGTGTTGATGGGAAATGGTCAAGTTAACTTAATTTAACGGCAAAAAAAGTATGGCTTTGATTCTTTTTTTTTTAAAAAAGAGAAGAAATAATTTAAATGCACTGGTTTAAATTTCTCCTCCACTTTTAATATAATTACATATGCAAAACAGGACAAACTGCATGTAAAAAATTGATGTTACAATTGTGTAAATAGCAAAGTGTGCCTACACAGAAATGCTGTTGGTGATCATTCATCACAAAATGTGCCACAAACTAATAAGCTTAATTTACGAATGTGGTTTTACAACTTTGTTCTTCAACCAGAGGCGACCCCTGGTTGAGGTCCACTTGTATAAAATTCTGAATCAATAAACACTTTCCTAATGAAATTATGGTCTCAGATGTTTTAGGTCTAATGAAATACAATGTAAATTTGTAATCTATACCTGTCAATGTCAAAAGAAGCATAAGGCAGGGTCAGAAAACTCACAGCGATTCCATTTTAAAGACAAACCATCTCCTACTGAAGGAGAAGTAAACAAAAAAATGTTTTTCCATGTTATATTTTGGCCTTTAAGGTAGGTCTACCTTTCTTATTGTCATCTCCTCACTCTTGTTTGAGCTGCAGGAGTCTAATCTTAGTCTGTAACAGATAGTGCGGAGGTCAGTAATTTGTTAAGAGTCTGATAGAAATGTTGTGTGAATGTTTTTGGCTCTTTGATGCAGTCAGATGAGGTCAAATGTATCTCTTCCGCCGTGGAAGCTTAGCTGACCGACCGCAGTTGTCATGCACACACACACGCACACACACACACGCACACACCAACACACACACCAACAAAACACAAAACCAAAGCAGACACACACTCGACCTTGAGCTAGTCTTCACAAGTGTATCTGGGAAACTGCATGTGCATTTTGCTTTCATTCACACAGACACAGACACAGACTTGAGCACTGTGGCAATCTGATACAGCAGACATGTCAGGCACTTGGCAACAGGCAGGCGTAAATATGTGCACACACGCACACTGCTTCATCTTCAGGACATAAACAGATAGCTGACCCATATACAATCTTTGAGAGCACACACACACACACACACACACACACAAACACATATACGCACACCCATATACACAACTTATGATAATATAGTCGTACTGACCGAAGATAAAACAGAAATGACAAAAAGGATGAGATTGACAAGGATGTAAGTATGTCAGTCTCCCCTGCATTACAACGGCATCATAAGGTAAATCAAGTGAGCTATAATCCGATGAGTGTCATCTGCTGCATGACTGATATAACATATTTTGAAAGACAACATTAAAGTGAAAAAGAAACTGAGTGAAAAATTGATAGGAGCCTGTTAAACAGACAAGATAAGATGGTAACACTGTGACTGACGTGAACAGAACTTAGCATGCTAAGATGGCTCCTCAAGGACCGCTGGGCCACAGGAGTTTAATTCTGGAGAGGTAATTTGCGCACAAACAATTAATATTTGTGTCTGTTCAGTGTGCACTCTCCAGGAACAGTACACAGCTTTCTAGGACACAAGAAACAGAGTAAAGACTTTTCAGTCCAAGAAAGTAAACTTAAAAAACTATGATGAAAAGTTTCCCGTTACATTAAAATCCACGCATGAGGAAGAGTGGGTGTTAAACTTAATTGGGAATTCATAATAAATCACTTTTTAAGCCCTACATGACTGAATCAATATGCTGGACTATGATTAACATGCTGCCAAAGCTGGCATGCAAAATACCACGAGCCTTATCTATTGCTCATCTGGAGGACAGATTTAGAGCATGAGGGAGATGAAGAAGATGAGAGGAGACGTTTAGTAATTTATTGGTAATCACCTACCTCTGCTATCTAGGATGTGCACACAATAGAAATCTTGATGTGAAAAGGGACAACTCCTGGCTGATCAACGTCTGTCTATCGTACATCTTTTGCTTTCATAGCTTGTCTGATTAAGATTAAGTATAACATTAAGTTTCAAACCAGGTCACAAACTTCAGATACCGCTCTCAGCCTGCACAGCATTTAAGAAATCAGTCTGTCAGCCACACAAATCACCAGCTTCGCTTTTTAGCTTAAAATATGCTGAGCAAAATCTGATTCATGTTCCTGCTCTTCCCGGTTCTTGGTGCACATAGATCATCTATTTCCTCCACACTGTAAAAACACAGGTGATATCGGAGGGAAGAACAGGAACTGCTGGTCTGATTTCTATAGATGGCACTGAGAAGAGAATAATTGTGTTAGCTAATTACTTATTGTAAATATTGTCTTGATCAGTTTACCGGTAGTGGAGACTTGATGCATATTAAATCAAATCAGACGAAAGGTCAATTATGAAACTGGACCCATATATCAGCTTGGAATTCTCAGTGATAATTGCAGGATGAACTTAATGTTTGGCTCTCTGGGACTAAGAGAAAGAATGGAACTGAAGACAATCATATTTGCACACACAATCCAGATTACAATCGCCTCTAACCAAAATAAACCCCTCATCTAATTTTCTATTTTGCCTCCTACTAAATGAGAAGGGTGCTGAAAGAGGGATGGCGCTGTCATTATCTTGAGATAGATGGATATTTAAGATTAAAGCCTCTAGCATCAGTTTTCTTTTTTCCCCATTTTGTCTTGCTATTGAGATGGTTTCATCTTCCTTTGTCACGAATAAACCTAAATGCTGAAAATATTTTTATTTGCTTTTCGCCTTTAAAAATCAGAATCCAACACAGTTTTAACAAAATTCAGTAATTGCAGGCACATTTAATATTTTATCAGCATCCTGGAGTCCAGCAAGGAAAAAATTAAAGCCTATGCAAAACACCACAAAGAAAGCTATCGCCATAGCAACATATATACACCCCAAAAGCAAGGTATTTGGGTTAAATTGTTAGAACAAACAAGCATTCTTTACCAAATCGAAATGTTTTGCATTCTGTTCACCATTGTCTGTCCTTTGGCTTAAACCTGTTACACAAACAGCAAGAGCTTGCCTCACTCAATCCACACACACACACACACACACACACACACACACACACACACACACATGCAGATGACCCCACTCAGCTCCCAATGTTGTTTCCCTTGAGACTCAACTGTAGCTCTGCCGGAAACATGACATAGACTATAGATAGTGTGCTATAGATGGCTTACAAAATGACTAAATAACAACAATAAATTAATAGAATGGAATAGAATAGAATAGGTAAACAAAACATAGAAACTAAAAGGGGGTTTAAAAGGAACTTTATTGCCACTATAAGCTTTGCTCCAATAATATTAGGCGTTTACGCCAATTAAAAAAAATTATTTGTACCATTTTCCTTCATGCATGCTTTTGTTGTCATAAATTCCAAGACTCTCAAACATGACATTTAAAATTAGAATCATTTATTCAGCACGTTCTTTACAAAAGCACAAAGTCATCCATGCGCACAAAGGAAATTTGAACTTTCATGGACTAATTATTGCTTAGCAAACAACTCATTTTAATGTTGCTATAATACAAACATAAACAAATGTTTAAAAGTCATTGCACTGGTACTCCAAAGGCAAGAAACTGTGTCATTGTAATTATATAACAAAACATGTGGAATGAAAAGATTCATGCTGAATATCTTAGGTGGTTCAGTCACTAGTTCAGGTGGTATCTTTGTTCAGTGGTCAATACATATACTGCATATACTGACCTAAACAATTAACACCCCTCCAGAGAGTGATTTTGGGTTCAAAATTCACAAAGGTCAAAGGTTAAGTTTTGATTGACTGTTACTATTGCACTTTTTCACAGTTATAACTAACCAGACAAGTACTGGTGTTTCCAACAATTGCACATATGTGTGTTAGCAAGTATATAGGCTTTTAAGTGTGCATGATTTGTATACATGAGATCTAACTCTAGTGCATTTGACTGTTTCCTATTCTTAGATCACTCTGTTAAGACTGCTTGCTCAGCATAAAACCATGAACAAAGATGGCCAATAAAAATAAAAGTGAATTCCAGCTTGAAGCTTGGGCTTTATTCTCATCACTAAAGGTCAGTCCTGACAACCAGTTTATTCCTCTGCACCTGCCTCAGCTAATAGATTAAGCTCTTGTATCGATCGGGGAAAGTTCTATTGATTAGAGTGGCTGAGCTTTCCTAAGCAGGCAGAGCATTTTGATAAATGATCCGAAAATAAAATAAAATCATCGTTATTGACTTTCATCAGTCCCGGCTCCAAAAACTTATTTGTAAAGGTCACAAGGAATCTGATGTAAATCCACCAAAGTAACTTGCAAATAAATATATCAACTTCAGTTTCAGCTTTTCATTTTTCACCATAGCCATACTGTTAGCTTGATATTCTGAAGTAAATCCGCACCCTAAAATTACATTAAATTCAATGAAAAGGTGAGAGTATTCGACTGCCATTCTGACGCTGAAATTATTTGCTCATGGACACATCAGTGGGATGCTGCAAGACACAGGTCATGTCATTGCAATACATTTTTCAAAATGCACTTATGCAACTGTGATTCAGTCGTACAGGACCAATCTGAGGATAAACGGATGATAAAAACTATATGATGGGATTAATCTGACCCCATTTTAGGCCAGTGTAGGTTCTCAGTCATCCAGGTCATCAGAGGATCTTGAAAAGTTGTTTCACTTCTCATCTCAGAAGATTCCTCAATTCTAAGAACAAATGGTGGAGAGCCCAAAATTCATTGAATTCACGTTTTTTTTCTTTTCTTCAGATTTCCCCTCATTGGGAGTCTAAAAAGGAAACTAAAACATGTTTAGGTAATGAACCAAGCCCAGCTTAATTGCTTCGTATTCTGTCTACATTTTTAATTACTTTTTATATATATGCTTATTTTTTCATTTTGTATGTTTTCCTAATTATATTGTCATAACATTACTGTTTGTAATGTTTACAAAACAGTTTGACTTGCTTTTTTTCTTTAAATGAAATAAAACTTTGTACAACTTCCACAATAGTTGCCTAAGTTTCTTACTGACTTTTGCGTTGGATTCCCGGGAAGTGTTCCCACCAAAACAAGCACAAAACTTTGCATGCAAGACTAACTAACATCATCGTTATGCCACAGTGATGGGCGCATGTTGACAAAGCAATCCTTCCTTTCCTGATGTTACCGGACACATGTCAATCACACCGGCCTGGTAGAGGGGTCACACTCACCCACACACAGTGCCAGTCATCGGGGCCTGCTGTCTCGGACCATTACTTGCTACTAAAGGTATGAGTGACATCCACTGCAAACTGTACTCACTGTCATACAAATGTGAAAAATACACTGGAGATGGCACATGCACCTTTACATATTTCAAAAATATTTATTGTCAGAATTTTAAAATGTGACTTACATATACTGTAAGGTATTCAGTGGTGCTTTGTAATATGAAACCCGACTGAAAGAAGTGCTTCAAATCAGTCAGATTTTAGAAATCTATTTATTAAATGTATACCTCTCACAACTAAGGGAAATATTGGGGAATTAAGTTGGAACATTAACAGTGTGGCACAGTGCGGGAAACACTGCAGCCATATTCTCTCTATTAGATTTACCCTGTTTGGTTTTGGGGAAAGTACTGACTGAGCAGAGCAAGCAGGAGGCAGGACACAGGTTGTCCACACACTCACTGAATTCACAGGAGTATTTGCTGTGCCATTCACACATCTGTGCACATTGGTGCATTAAATGGGCCTTGTACTAAGAGGCTGACAGGTTGAAGGCCCTTTTAATGTCTGATTTAAGTGCATTGGACATTTGCGTTCTCACACAGCTGCATAGGGTAATGTCTTTGAGTTCAGGGCTCAAGTGCATATGCCTTAAGTGTCTTAAGTCGCCACATATCCTGAGATTTGCCTTTAATGTTTTATTTACATGGAATTATGGTATTTTGTCTATTTGTATTTGTTAAGCTTGAAGATTGCACAAATTAAAATATAATAATTTATAATAGTGCTGGAAGAAGAGACTAAGAAAAAAGAGATTGAGTCGCTGTGATTATGTGTAGGATGTATGTACACAGTGATTATGTAATGCGCATGTGCGTGTGCGTATTATTGTGTAAGACAGACAGAAGCACAGTGATAGAAATACAGAGTTGTTGACCTTGCCTGGAAGGTAACCAGCTCGTGACTTGGCAACTTTTCTAACAACAACACATACATATGTACACACACACACACACACCACCCACTGCTGTTTTTGCTTATTGCTTGTTTTGCCTAGAAGCATCCATGCTGATTCAGATCATGTCACACTAAGACAGATAAACCTGAAAGTACTGTACACACATTTTCTTTTTGTTTGTGAGCATGTATCTTTTCAAAAAGCTGCATGGTCTCTATATGCAGCTGGAAACACTGTACGTTGAAGAGAGGACAGCTACTCTTTATGTATGTGTATCAAATACCCCCAAAAGAGGGCTTATGTGGACTATATTTCTGAATTTGTGGGGTTTATGTTGTGTGTGTACGTGAGGGTGCCCGTGCAACCAACTGATAAATTGTTTCCTCTTTGGTCTTTTACATTAGCGACTTCATAATTATCACCCCATCTGCTCCTGGAGTTCAACTCTTCTTCTTTTCCACCAATGACTGTAGAAAACACTTTCTGTCCCATTTCACTTCGCAAAATAAAAAAGATTTCTAAACACAGCCAGGAGGATTGCTCATTGACCCGCAGGTCTCATCAAAGAATCTATTATCTTTAGTCTAAAGGTAACTTGCTGACCTATGAGTAGGTAAAACATTTTTAGTAAGAAATATAATGTGAAAAGTGTGTTTAGGCAGCATCAAAACCAAAGACAATCACTTGATTCCAGAGTTTTACTGAGTACTATGGCTGTTATCCATAATTCCACAACAAGAAACTTTGATGAAACAATGTGACTAACTGGTCATCATAGTGAATCATTTAGCAGTTCAATAGCCAGAAATTTCCTTCAGGATTGGATACGCAACGAAAAAAGTAAAACACCAGCAATGGAGGATTTACACGATATATTGTTCAGTGTTAAAAATGTCAGAATGTCACTTTCATGTAATGCTGTTTATGAGAAATCTGAACATTACATTTTTGACAGAGTGGGTCTTTGACCCAGGTTTTTTAGTTTGCTTAGTCTTTTGTTCATTTCCTGCAGGTTATAGAGATGCTAATGTTCAGTTTTGTGTTTCTAGTTCTTAGTTCTTGTTTAATTTTGTTCTGTTTCCCGTTCAGTCTGTCTTAGTCTCTCCTTGCTATGTCCTCCCCTGCCTCTCCGGTGAATAGTCTATCATGTGTGTTTATGAATATCAAGTTTGGTGTTACTCTCTTTGTCTCTCGTGCCTTGGCTCTCTCTATTGTCTCTAGCTATTGGCTCCCCATGTTAAGTTGTTTGTCTTAGTCTTCTGTCTCATTGTGTGTTTCTTGTACTTCCTGTTTTATTCTGTTAGTCACGTGTGTGCGTCATGTTCAGTTTTGCTCCCCCTGTCTCATCAGTTAGATTATGTCCAGCTGTGTTTCCCAGGTGTTTCTTCTCTGCCCTTATTCCCTGTGTCTAGTTATCATCTGCATTTCCTTCTGTTCCTTATTGCAGTCTCCTTCAATGCTGTGTGTTCTGCTTGCCTAGGGTCTTCCCAGTTTTCTCGCTATCTGCGAATCGGCAATAAAACTGCCTTTAAGTTCAGCTTTGCTTGTGAGTCTTGCATTTTTGGGTCCTATCCTGCCTGCTTCACACAGCACATATGACACTGGGGGGGAAAAAAAGAGCCAGGACACAGAGAAGCAGTCTGCTTTCATATAGTGTGTAGGTTGAAATGAACAGGTGGATTCCCAGCAGGGAGAAAGAGCAGCATCCATCTCCATTCTCAGACCAGTTAGACACTGCGAGGGGTTTTGAAATTAACAATGTAACAACGCTACTAATTGGCTGGAAAATTACATTTGGAAAAAACTGTCCACCCTGCAGTGCACTGTGGTCAGTAGGTGCACAGTCATAAAGCCAGCCTTTATGAACATGAGCATATAGATGGAGCTGTTTATAGTATGGGTAACCTTTGCGCCTGTGAAATTACAGATACATTCAGGCACATCCACAACCACGTATTCAGGTGATGCTTTTATATACTTAAAGATTTAAACAGAAACCAGCAAAAACCGACTGTTGCAACTTGTTCTAATGGACTGGAGTCATTGTATACAGTGAAAACTTACACTAACATGAATGTGCATACACATAGTATTGACATTCTGTTCATCCAGCAAGGCATCAATGTCAGCACACCTCTCAGAATAGAACTGCTGAGGTTTCAGAGAAGAAATCTGAGATGTTTTGGAGCAGAGTCATGAACCTGTGTTAATAAATGTACACAGATGAAACAAGAGGCAAGAAGACATGCATAAAGGAATTGTGTTATTGATTGACAGATAAATATTATGGAATAAGGTGGACCGACAGTAGAACATTCAAGAAACGCTTCATTCTTTGCACAAGACTTTATATTATTGGGACTGCCACACCCTGTACCACAGCTGTTCCCCCAGTGTGGCAGATGGTGGATTGCTTAGATATTAATTTGCAACATTCAATGAAAGCATCTATATGAACCTCCATTCATTCACTTCCGCTTATCCTTTCCAGGGTCGCGGAGGGGTGCTGGAGCCTATCCCAGCTGTCATAGGGCGAGAGGCGGGGTACACCCTGGACAGGTCGCCAGTCTGTCGCAGGGCTAACACACAGAGACACAGACAACCATTCGCACTCACATTCACGCACAGATTCACACCTATGGGCAATTTAGATTAATCAATTAACCTGTCCCCACTAACTATTGTGATTCTTTTCATAAAATCTAAATTTTTCTATGATTTTATATATTCTTCCCTTTATTGTCTTTTTAAATTAAAACTTAAAGCTTAAAGGTCTGTGTTTTCTTGCACTGCATTCTTGTCCTCAAACCAGAATGGCCAAATGTGAATGTATATTTATACTCATACTGAGGCAGCAGAACACAATTCTACCTTAAATATGGCTATCCATCAAGAGAATTTAAAGTGCTGTATGAACTCAAGGACTGCACATTAGTGGCCACCTCAGACCAGCTCCCATCTAAAACACTGTATTCTCTGTTGACAATTGATTGCAGATTATGTGACCCTGGTTGCTGAGGCTTTATTGGTGAAGGATCAATGACCGCCTAGCTGGACTTAGAGGATCATACAAGACCTTTGGGATTTACACACAAACACACACATGCACATCCACACACAAGGCTTTGTGTTTCTAAGTGCCTATTAGATTTCTCCAGGCTCTCAAAGTGACTGTCATTCAGAGCCATGATGGCTGCCTGCCTCTCCGTAGGGACCTGCGCAATTACAGGCTATTACAGGTTGGCACATAGATAGACGCTGCTGCAAGTAAATTTGGGAAAGTAGGGGACAATTTCGAAAATTAGATTTGCAAATGAGGAACTGCCTTTTGTTTAGATTTCTTCAGGCAGTATGCTACTGATATTATTTGTTCAATTTCCTCTGAGCAGATTCAATCATCATCTTAGAAAGGCTATACCCTTAAGATTCCATGAGTCTTCTGAAATAACAAGGGCTGTTCTTTGTATTAAAATTACTTTCATGTAAAGTGTAAAAAAATTACCCCCCCAGTAGATGAAAATGCAAATATTGTTTCAAATATACATTAATATCTCTTAAGGCTTAATACAGTTCAGTTTCAAACCTGTGAGGTTTTAATGGTGAGTTCTAAATAAAGTAGAGAAGTTACACAAACAGTGAGGTCTAAATTTTTTTTACTATGAACCCAGCTGGGTGTGACCTTTGATAAACAGAAGCCAGTATTTACACCACTGCAAGACTGATAGCCTCTGCTTTCTCTGACATTTACAGAGTTGGGCTTGAGGTTGCCTCAGGCAAGGGAGATGTAAAGATAGATCAAAAGAAAAAAGAGTTTTTTCTTTAAAAAAAATCTTATTTTTTCTCTTTTAAATCCTGATTTAACACAGTAAGACATAGTAAGCCTGCATTATGTATATTACCTGCCATTGATGTAATCTGTTAATATGTGTATTAAGTAATCACAGTGCTGGAATCATGAAAACCAAACAGGATGAACAACCTATTACAATCAGTCAGCCTTCATCAGCTCAGGTATGCCACATTCACTTCAAGATAGGAAGTCTAGTTTTAAAATAACCTATAACTGAAGTGCAAAGCAAAGACAAACTTTTGATAAACTGACATCCTGTCAAATGTTGCACCTATTTTGTTTTAACAGTTATCACTCAGGCTTGGAAAATGGTCTTAGATACTATACTTAGATACTGAAGCAAAAAATCATCCAGAACAAATTTGTAGCTAAATGTGTGTTTTTGGATAACAGTGATGCTGTAATCAGCTGAGCCTGGTGGACGATGCCACTGTTCACTGGGCAGAAAATCGCTTTGTCATATTTGCTTCCAAAAGAAAAAGAGAAGATTTAGTTTCTCCAAACATTTTATAAAAAAAATGAAGAGAAGGTACGAAAAGGGTCTTTACTTAACAATATAAAGCACCTTGAGTTGACTGTTGTTATGATTCATAATAATAAAATATAATTAAATTGAATAAAATATGTATTTACCTCCTCAGAGCAGTAACTGGTGTTCATATAATGGCATGTACTATACTGCTATCTTTTTTGGGGGGCCTGCAAAAAATATAAAAAATAAAAAATGAAATAAAAAGTATATTTCCAGCAGACTACTGAAAATCTATATTTTAAGGTGTAAGAATGTGCTGATGAAAGTCCAAGGCTTGAAAGTCTTAAGGAGTCTGGTTTCAGGGGACAGATGGTCAAGGCAACGCAAAGTCTGTGATCTAATCCGACATATGAGATGAGGTGAGAGAAAGACAGAAAAAAGCAGATAGTTTACTAAGCATAATACGAACAGGGGGCCAAGAAAAAGAATTAATTTCTGACATACAAAGAGAGAAAAACCACAGATCAAGTGTCTGTTGAGATTTAGAGGTCAAAAACGTCTCATGTATAATTTTTAAAAATCAAGTCACAACTTTTATTTAGATATTAGCTGGACCTAATGGGTATTAGAGTTTTAAAACCCAATGTTTGGGCTATTTTTCTTATCCCAAAGTTTTACCATTGCAGCTTGCTTTAGTGTAAAAGCATATAAACAAACTGCTCCAAATAAATCAGAATTTTTTCCCCTTAATTT
Organism: Haplochromis burtoni; assembly: GCF_018398535.1. Classification (NCBI taxonomy): domain Eukaryota; kingdom Metazoa; phylum Chordata; class Actinopteri; order Cichliformes; family Cichlidae; genus Haplochromis; species Haplochromis burtoni. Next base: position 26,064 of record NW_024582879.1, on the reverse strand, counting down.
GCCAGTTGGACAGCAGCATAGCAGTTATTAGTGCTCCATATTACTAGGACCTGTTGGAGGATGCTTCACACAGAAGCTGCTGGGTGTAATCGCCATTAAAACTCCCCCACAACCACAGAAAATGCCACCAAGAGTCATGTATCAAGAATACAATAACAAAATTATTAAACAATACTTCTTGCTGTTTCTGGCAGTGGAGATGATTTAGCTCTCAAATTTAGGGCTCCGCTGTGGGTTTTTCAACTATATTAGCGTGCTTGTTGGGGTTTATTGTTTTCTGATATCAGCTATCCTTGAAAATATTAAACCATCATATCTGCCTAGTGTTGTTGTGATTATGCCAGCAGGGGCTCTGCCAGTGAGTGCCTTTACAGTAAATATTTGTACAGTCCTGTGTTCATGCCTGATTCTATACACATTAGAATCCTGCTGCATCAGTTTTTGTTTTTTTGTTTCTTTTAATATCATTCAGCATTTTTTGGTTGCAAGAATCCGAAAGTGTTAACCCCAATCTGTCGCAGCAGATCCAGCACAGGTTTTCCATGGACAGCAGCTTCTGAGGCAACATCAGTAAAGCATGCTGCTGCTGCAGAGCTTCAACAAGCTTACTTTAGTACACAAGCTGTTTGATTTCTTTATCAGTGTGTGACACAAATCTTCATCATGCTGAAAAGTTAGTGCACAGTTTTCTATCTATATACATTTAATGTGTCAGCATGTTTACTGTGTGAGAAATTGTTTTTTTATATTTAGTAACAAAAACTGTGATGGCTGCTGTTAGGTTACATTGGACAAATGCAGTGCACATGTTATTGGATATATTAGAAATAATTATTTGCACTGACAGGCAAATAGCAGCCTTTTTAAAGTGATTTCATAAACAGAAAAGGAGGCAAGTCTGCTACGTGTTACTACAGTATAACTCAAACCAAAAGGGTAGGTCATCAGTGAGAAGAGTACCACTGGAAAAATTACCACTGAGAAATACCTCTGTTTATATATGTGTGTTTGTGTGTAAATGTGTCATTACAAATTTTCCATCTGTAAATGACTGTGTGTGTCTGTGCATGTGTCCTTTTACACTTTTTGTTTGCAAAGTCATAAAAAGGTTAAAAATAGCTCTCTGCATGTGTGCCTGTGTGTGAAGGAACACAGTAGGCTACAGTGCCACAGTAACAGTCAACATCTGTCATGTTAAAGCTAAACATGGAAAGTTTTCACCCCCTCTGTGCTCTGTGTGTCATATGGAAGCGTTTAACATGTTATGATTACACACACACACACACACACACACACACACACACACACACACACACACACACACACACACACACACACACACACACACACTCCCCCTTCATCTCTTCCTGCCATTATATGTTTTCTCATTTATTTCAATGTATAACGGGAACGGAAGCGGAAAACAAGTCATCAGATTCCATTTAACGTTTGAAAAAAAAGGCAAGAGCTATATATCTGTCATTGATCTACCCATGCAAACCCTGCCTGTTCTATTATTCATCTAGTTGGGGAGAAGAAAATGAAGAGAAAAGAAAAGGAGCATGATGGTGACATAGAGAAAAGAAGAAAAAGAGCAGTGTTTTATACTTGAAGTGTGTGTGTGTGCATGTGAGCAAGTATGTATGTGCAAACAGTATGGCATTCACTGTAAATAAAAATGTAATACCACACGAGAGCACACACACACACACACACACACACACACACACACACACACACACACACACACACACACAAAGACCTCTTTTTGTAGCTGATATGTGAGAGCAGGCTGTAATGTGAAAACTGGAGGTTAAAACCTGAGCCTCTCCATCCCAATCTACATGTACACAGACACACAAACGCGCACGCAAATAATAATATACTCCTAATATGAACTGCTTTTATTAAATTATTGAATGGTTGTATCACTCATCTTACTTTAAAGGCAATTGTATGAACAGAGAGAGAAGGAATGCGCAGTGCTGCAGTGAAGTGGTGCAGCAGCCTCAGCATGTGTGATAAGAAATTGGGTAAGTGTGTACATGAAACTGCATCTGCTCATAGGCATACATTACTGCATGCCTGTGAGTGAGGTGATATAATATTAATGTTCCCTGACGTAGTGTTGCACCAGTTTCACATCAAAGCAAAGAAGAGTGGAGAAACAGCCAGATACAAGCTTCTTAAACAGCACAACAAAACACTGCAGGGATGGGCTGCATGTGTCTCAGTGCGCACGTGTGTGCTATTTACGGCTGTAATGGCTTACTTGTCACTGTGGTTATTAACCCAAGGAGGCTATACCATGGGGGTACAGGAGGTTGCTCCTTGCCAGTTATTGAGAGCCAACAGAGGACCAGTATGTATAAAACCGAATAATTTAAAAAATATTAAAAACATTATTAAAAATTTGACATCAGTGCTATCCTGACTGGAAAAACTGGAAGCTGTGGCCAGTGACAAAAAGTTCCAGCAAAGATGATCCTTTCTCTATCTTTTTCTTGCTCTCACTGTCGTTATGTTTGGATTAACACTTGACTGCTTGAAAGCTTTTATTGTAACAAATGTGGTGTTGCCCACTCCAATGATATCATTTCACTTCACCTGTGTCCTGCCAGCTCTACGTGTGATGTGTGTGAGTGAGGAGCATTAAAAGGAGGTGCACACGGACTGAGAGGATAGCAGTATGGAGGATAGCAGTATGGAGTCTCACACTGCGCTGAAATGAGACCAGCGCAAAGAGATTATGTGAATAACACAAACACATTTTCTTTTCATATTTAACATTTCGGTTCTGTTTTTTACATTTTTACGACTAAATGGCAATTTAGTAATTGACATTATCCGATGCATTTGTTTGTCACATTGTTTTCTTTTACAAGGTTAGTAAAGAAATGTGTTCCAGTCTTTTCCTTAAAGTGAGCATTACAGTTTGTTCATTTAACTCTGGTTAAACTAAAACTAAAACTTAACTAAACTAAAGCTTAAAAACTGGATCAGTGAAGCTGGGTTTCAGTTATAAACTAACATTTCTTTCCTCCCTGGGTAAATGTGTGCAATGTGGTGTGAGCAGAGGACACTTTCTTTCCATCTTTCTTGGGGGTGGGGTCTCATATCTTTATTTTCTTATTCTAATCTTTTATTGACCAAAACATGTAAAATTGTGCTCCAAAAGAGCAAATAATCACAAACCACCACACAATACTGTCATTGCACCAGTCAAATGATAATTTCCAAATAGCAAACTAATATTGGCAGTAAGTTCAACTTGTAGTTTGTTATTGCACCACTGAAGGACTCTCAAGTCAAAAACAATGATAGGCTAGAATTGGTGGCTAAGCAGTGAATAAAAACTCTGGTTTCTGCCCTTTGGTTCATTCATTCCATGAATACCTTCTAACATCTGATTCTTTTCATTTCTATTCTGACAAGTACTTTTAGTTCCTCAGTTCCACAGATCCAGGGAAGCTAAGAATTTTATGGAAGGCAATATCTGTTTGCATTTGATTGTTCAGGTGTGGATAATTCTTGGTCTCAAAAGAAAATGAAATACTGAGTAGTTATGAGCAGACACTGACTGTAGGTATTGACAGCCTTTGGTTTTTATGGGTCTTAATAAACCAAACTGTAAAACCCCCACTTCAGGTCCTTCAGCATTTGTGAGGGTGAGCGTGGGCGTTTCTCTCAAAAGCCATGAACCAAGTGTGACACGCTCCGTGTGCCCTCAAAGTGTTTCAGTACACTTTCCACAGTCAGTCAGCCATTTTCACAATCACAGTTTGCTCCATTTACTGTGGCTCTGCGTTTCAGTATTTGCATGTTCACGTTTAAGTAGGTGTGCTATATGTGTAGTCTAGAGTTGCAGGTTGCTCTGAAGTGTGAGCCTGAAGTCATGGAAAATATGCAGCAAGTTTACCCTGGTTCTCTAAACAATGAGAAAGTGACAGAAAGAGAGTGAGACATACACAGGGACTAGGTGCGTGTAGGAGAGGGACCAGCAGTGAGAAAAAAGATTGTGTGAAGTATAGCAAAGGAAAAAAACTGTGAGTCAGAGGAAGAGAAGGAGAAAGGAGAGTGATTAAGAGAAAAACATCTTTTTTGGGGGGCTCTGTCTGCCCTTCCTTGGCTGGAAAATCATATTTCCGTGTGTGTGTGTGTGTGTGTGTGTGTGTGTGTGTGT
>NW_024582879.1:12235-21861 GCF_018398535.1 Haplochromis burtoni | reverse complement strand
GTGTGTGTGTGTGTGTGTGTGTGTGAGGGGCCTGTGTTAGTCAGCAGAACACAATGAAAGGCTGGCCAGTCATGTTTTAACATTCCCACATGTGAAACAGCCCGTGTAAGACTGTACAGCAAACAGCTTGGTGGTACACTGATGCAAAGGTCCTTTTTTAATGCTTAATATAAGTTAATTTGTTCAATCACACAATTTTAGGTCTTGCTGAAACACAAATCAACATCATAATGTGCACGTAAGACATCAGTTATATTTTGGAACATTTACCACAAACTTTTGAATGGGATAAAAAAAAAGGCAGCATCTAATGTTTCCCCCAGTGAGACTGGAAACAGTGATTTGTGCATCAAAGTAGATAAATGAAGGTTTTACAACAATTTGGAAAGCATGCAAGAGAGATCTGAATTATACCCTTTTTGTCCTGAATAAAAGAAAATGATCAAGAGACAGCAGGTCGGTGCTTTGAGAGGCAGAGAAAAACGCTATCAACTCTAAAATTGCATGTGCAAATACACAACTCTCAAGACACTCATGAATATGAATGAATTAAACACATAAATGCAGCACAAACATAATAGTTGTAATTACATGCTCCACATCAATATACAAGAGAAAAATAAATCACAAGTATACACCGAAAGCCTTGTTAATGCCTTCTCGAGCAGCACATGGAAGTGTTTTCTGAACTGATGCTTCTATCTGATTAAAATCTCACCTAAATTTTTTTGCTGTTTCCAACCTATTGTGCGATTTATCCATCTCAACCTCCTCTTTTTTGGGATTTCAACATACTACATTCTTATTTTCCACCAACACATTAGAGCAATAATTTCATGTGTCATTTTTGATGTGTTTATCTAGAAAGAAATGTGCAGTAAATGGCCACAAACCTGTGCATAAGACGTGAGATACACATCAAGCAGCCCCCTAATCAGCCACAACTTGTGCTTCATTTTCTCAAGCAACTGATTTCAAGGCTCAAATTGGAAACAGTGCAACTAAATCCTGCTTCTTGTTCCTCTTCTCCTTGTATTTGAAGGACCCATCTGGGCCCATCCATCCTGGCTGCCAGTCTGAATGAACAGCCCTCACTGACAACAGCTGCCAATCATTCTACCAGGCCATTGGCCAATTAAGGAAAGGGTTGTCATAGTTACCGGCACACACTCACACTCTCTCATTTCTCACCTCCGACGATTTCCGCCTACTCATGGCATGGAGAAAGATATGGAGGGAACGATATGAAGATGAAAGGAGAGAGTGTGAAAGAAGAAATGAAAAAAAAGGCAACGGCAAAAATCACATATATTCCTACATTAAAAACATTTAGAACCAAGTGTCAATGCTGAGTGCACATGCTGGAGCCTAGGACCTCAACTGCATTAATAAAATACGCCAAGCAGAAAAAAGCAAATATGTTAAACAACTGTGCACTTTGCTTTATAGCACGTAGTTGTTTTCCAAAAGCAGATATAGTCTTCTATTGTGGTACAGTTTTATATTACAGTATATCATCAAATCTTGCTCTTGTACTTCTGTTACAAGCAACAGGAACAAAAAATTTCTGTCTGAACCATTAACATGGGTGAATACAATGCTACAATCTTCAATCTGAGTGGAGGACCCATCAAATTCACCCAAAGGTCAAATAATGCAATGCTCAGAGAAACTGTTTGCAAGTGTTGAAACCGACACAAGCACACACATGCACACCCTTCCAACTGGAAATGCTGCCTTAAAGGGACAATCAATAAAATTCTTCTTAAATTCCTGAGCTTTACAGAGAGTGAGAGAAAGAGAAAGACGATGTCTGACAGTTGTTCCCACTCCTTGCTGATTCAATCTTTGCTCGGTATGGATGGGAGAAAGACAGTATGCAATGGGAAGAGAAAGAGAAACCCGTAGGAGGAAGAAAAGTGTGCGCAAAGGGAACAGAATCAACATTTACCGGAGGCTTTACAAAAGCACAGGGGTGGGGTGGGGGGTGAGTTATTCATTGCACTAAGGATAACAGAGACTGGAAGGATCGGAGAGTGAGAGAGGGTGAGGCAAACCTCCGAATCCAAGACCAGAAAGGTGAACGGATAGATGAGAAAGCAAGATGAGTTATTTGAAAAACTAAAAGAAGGCACGGAGATGGGGGATAAGCACAGGAAGACCGTGGGATCAGTTACTTAAAGACAAGAGGGCCTCTGGGAAGAGTGAAGGGAAGGCTGAGTGACTGAATGAAAACTAGAAAAAACAAGAATGTATTGAATTAATACATGAGTAATGACACAAAGAACAAAACACATAACAATGACTTTTTACAGGCTAGACAAAAAAATGGACAGCAGAACAAAAAGATGGAGCTACGGAATGAGATCAAGCCACTGACTGAAAAGAAAGTGTACAAGAGGGTAAGGACTGAAGAACAAAGACAGCAAAATAGGAACTGACAATTGAGAAAAGACAGAGGAAGAGGCAAGAAAAAAGGAACATCAATGCAAGGATGGGAAAGAGAAAAAGAGAGTGGCTAAACTAGAAGCCTAGAGGGAAAAAAGAGATGGTAATAGAAATTAAAAAGGGGACAGAAGAGAGAGGGGGATTAAACCTTGGTTATCAAACATGTGGAAGAAAGAAAGGGAAAGACGGATGGATGGGAAACATCAATACATGATCAATAGTGATTAACTTGGGGCAGAAAATAGAAGGAATTTAGAGAGAGGTTATAAACTGAGTCAGTTGAAGAGACCATAAAAATACTAAAAAACATCTGCTCAGTTGAGATATGATTCTCAATGACAAGCCCCATCAGCTGTCATACCACCAAATTCTTTCCTACTCACAGAAAGGTTTTTAAAGAGATTTGCAGGGAAATACTTACAAATCAGTCGTTAATCCCCAACGTTTTAGAACTTAATTTAACTCCTGATTTGTTATGTTGCTGATCTCCAAGGTATTTGAGATTGTCCCGAGTAAGAAAATCCTAATAACTCAGTTGTAAATGCACCTCAAACAGCTTCCATCAGAGCATGTGATGAGAACGAAGGTGTACTTTCAACAATGGGGACAGCTTGACTGATCAAAGCAATACTCTAACAAACAGAACTGCAGCTGAATTTGTACACCAATTTCCCCCTGGTGTGTTATTACTGTCAAAGGGGTCAGCTTTCAGTCTTCCTACCACTTTCTACATCTGAATGCATGTAACATTAAGGGCTGACACCAGGAGGGACCTTGGATTAAAAACTATATTTTACAGATGAAAGAATTAACCACAAAGAAAAGGTAAAAGTTAAAGACAGTGACAGAGTATGGAGCTAATGATAAATGAATTCAATTTAAAGATAATTCTATATCCTTGAAACGTTTTCTCTCTCTTGCTCACACATATTCTGTATACACCAGTTCAGACATGCTCCTTGTGAAACATTCATTATACCGACCACAGATCCCACAGATCTCTCTCAGCCATCCATCATTTAAAGCTGGAACCAGCTGCACATTTTGTAGATGGATGTGTCAATTTTTCCAAATCTCAGAGTGCAGCTAAGGACAGTATGTGGTGTGTTTCATTTGCTATGATTTTAGAGGATCTTTCTGCTTTCAAACATTTTTTTTTTGTCATGGACCTAATTGGACATGGTGCGAGTCCAAATATACACACACGTGCACTATCTAATAAAAAACTATCCAGCAATCAAGAAGTTGTAATCATTTATCCAAGTGCTCTGCTTTCTAAAAGTAGCTTTTAACCTCATTTAGCATGTCTCAAGCTGACACACATGCAACACACTAGACAGTTGAGCTGGTTTGTAGCTAATTGATTCTCCATTGATTGCTCTGATTGGTCACTTAATTGAACCATCAAGTCTCCACTGATTAGTGCTGCTCCATGCACATTTGTCACGTTCCCAACACACACACACACACGTATGCATGCATATTTAATTTCCCATCAAGCTGCATGACACCTTTCGTTTTTGATTTAACAAGAAATGAATCATGAAATTAATACCAGAATGACTCAACTAGGAATAAACATCACTTCATCATGCTTTTTATCACAAAAACATGCAAACCTAATCACTCAAATAAAGATATTTTACCATAGCTAAACTTATTTGAATATATCAAAATCACCAAAAAGGACCCATTAGTCCCAGCATTACCCACAGCACATTGTAGTTGTGGCTCCTGAGATGCAAGTGAGATGCACAGCAAAGCTATTCCACCATAAACATCTTCTTCAGCTTCAAAATGTACGCTTTACAAACTACACAAATATAGGTATTAACCTATTATCCTCTAAATCCCTTTATATGGCAACATATGCTTGCACACAGACACTTCCACTCAACCATGGATATGAAATACAAAATTGCTGAGTGGCAGATGAATAAAAGATGACAGCAGAGGCTGTGTGGCAGGACCTATACTGTCACATATTACTTAAATCAAACCTTAGCTGGGATTTTCTCTTTCTTTGTGTTTATGGGGAAGTGTCAGAATGTAGCCACATGGGCAGGGTTACATTTCCCCTGAGTCTATCTTTAGTCTCCTACCCTTTGCTCCAGTATGCTTAGCTGACAGGTAGCAATGCTACATATCCAGCTGACCAGAAGGATCTCAAAAACAGTAGAAGGCTAGTTGTGCATATTTTCCTATTTAGATGCCTGCAGTTTTTCCCCATGGTTGAACAGCTTGTAATAATACAAGTTGCAGTTTAAAATAGGTTAATGTGCTATGAGGATTTATTGCCTGGCTTCTTTTCTAGATCCTGGCAAAATCACAGGGATGACAAGAGGTACTGATGTGGATTTTCTTACCTTCATTGAGGCAAACTCTTACTAGATTGTGAAAATCCTTTGAAAATGTGGTGGGTATTAATAAACAATGTACTGGGTTCTTTTTATAACTTCGCTCAGCATCTCACTATGGGAATTGCCTTGGCGTGACCAACTACGGAAGCTCCACTGACACCTTGTCTGTCCACGACAGACCTATCAAGCCATGTTCAGGGCTCCACCCCCTCAGCAAAGTTAGACAAAGAACATAATCGCTGGTTTACCAATATTTCCCTTCTTGCTTGGGCTCATTAGAATGAGTAGCCCTGAGCACAACTGTCATGGACAGACTTGGTGTCATTGGAGCTTCCGTAGTTTGTCACACCAAGGCCATTTCACCATGGTGAAATGTCTCACTCTGTTATCAAAGAACCAGGTATTACATTAGGTAACCCAGTGGGTTTATTTTTTTCTCCAGAATTCACTTTTATCAACAATCATTGATATTGTTGGGAAATCACAAACAAAAAACTCTACAGACTCTGACGACATTGATATGGAAATCGTTAAGAGAGTGATAGAGGGCATTTCCAAACCCTTAACACACATTTGCAATTTGTCCTTACAAACTGGTACATTCCCAAAACAAATGAAAACAGCTAAAGTAACACCACTGTTTAAAAATGGTGACAGACACCAATTCACAAATTATAGGCCTGTCTCTCTACTTTCTCAATTTTCAAAAATACTGGAAAAAGTCTTTAGTAATAGACTTGACAAATTTATAGATAAACACAAAATAATAATGGATAGTCAGTATGGTTTCAGATCAAATAGATCAACATCATTGGCATTAATGGAACTGATCGAAAATATCACCAACAATATAGATAAAAGACAATGTATAGTTAGTGTATTCATTGACCTAAAAAAAGCTTTTGACACAATTAATCATGACATATTACTTGATAAACTGGAGTACTACGGCATTAGAGGAGTGGTGTTAGAATGGGTAAAGAGTTATTTGAGAGACAGGCAGCAATTTGTGAAAATTGGGGAATATCAATCAGAGTGTATGGACATTGTTTGTGGAGTTCCGCAGGGGTCAGTATTGGGACCAAAGCTGTTTATCCTCTATATCAATGATATATGCAGAACATCAGATATACTACAGTTTATTCTATTTGCAGATGATACAAATATTTTTTGTGCTGGAGAGAACTTACAGCAGCTTTTGGAAATTGTCACACAAGAAATGATTAAACTGAAAACATGGTTTGATAGAAATAAGCTATCATTAAATTTGGAAAAAACTACATTTATGTTATTCGGAAATTGTAAAAAAGATGCAGGAGCAAAATTATTAGTAAACAATGTTGAAATAGAGCAAGTTTCGGATACAAAATTTCTGGGTGTGATAATAGATAACAAAATCTGCTGGAAACCTCACATAAAGCATATACAAGCCAAACTGTCAAGAAGCATCTCCGTACTAAGTAAAGTTAAATATTTTTTGCCTTCCAAATCACTCCGGGTACTTTATTGTTCACTTATATTGCCATATTTGGAATACTGTGTGGAAATTTGGGGAAACACATATAAAACTGCACTTCAACCAATATGTAAAATTAAAAAAAAAGCAATCAGGATGATTAATAAAGCAGGATTTAGAGACCATACTAACATCATGTTTTTGAAATTAAAAATACTGAAGTTTATGGATCTTATAAAATATAAAACTGCAAAAATTATGTACAAGGCCAGATACAATATGTTACCAGGAAATATACAGAGGATGTTCTATGACAGAGAAGGAGACTATGAATTGAGGGGGAAATTGAATCTAAGGATTCTTAAAGCACGGTCAAAGGTTAAAACCTTTTGTGTCACTATTTATGGGGTAAAACTGTGGAATAGTTTTACTATAGATCTACAGCAATGCTCAGGAATTAGTAAGTTCATGAAAATACTTCGAAAACTGATTTTGGAAGAATATGATACCGATAAAGATGATCACCCATTGTATGTATAAAAATATCAAATTATATCCAAATTATATCAATCACGGTAGCCAAGTTTATATAGGTTCTCCTCGTGTATCGTGTGGAGTATGTGATGATGGGAATTAGGTGAATTATGTGGGATCAATAAGATGTTGAGCAGGGGTAGGAATTAATAAGTATGTTCATACTTCTTCCTACTCCTTTTCAGACCAAACATTGTTACATTATGTCAGACGATTTTGTTTTATTTCATTATATATTTTTTGTTTATCTGAACACATACGTGTGTGTGTGTATATCTACATATATATTCGTATCTGTAAATGAAAATATATGTAGTGTGTATATATTGTTTTTTGTTTTATATGTCTGAAACAAATAAAGATACAATACAATACAATACAATACAATAACCAGCAGGTATCAAAATCGCATGGTCAGTGTGGCATTTCAGAGGCATCAATAATAGCACAAATGAGCCTGAGTTAACAGTAGATCAAATAAAATACTCCAAAGCCCCCTAGTCCCTCTGATTTAGTTACATCAGAAAAAAACATCCTGATTCTTGACTTCCAGACTATGATTGCAGTGAAAAAACACATCTGGCTGATTAATAGATAATCCAGATGATCAATAAACCAATTTTTAAACTGGATTTTGATTAGAAACTACCTGCATCAGTGAAGCTATTAGAGATAGAAAAATAAAAAATAAAAATCAGCAGAGTGACAGAGGAAAAAATGGATATAAACTGAAAGAGATGCTGAGAGGATCCGGCTAACAGAGAGTCTTAGTGTTTTGGAGTATGTATGATTCAGCTGATGCACCCATCTGGTCCTCAAAGAGAAGCTCCAGGCTTATCTGCCTTCTAATGATCAACCACAGGACTTTGAATTCATTCCAGCACCTCAATCAAACTAATACAAACCTGCAGGGCTAAGGTTATTTTTAAAGTAATGTCCTCTGGTATATATAGAGCTCTTATTTACTGATGTACTAATGGGCATTACTCCTTTCTTATATTCCATTGTTAAGCTTTATAACATTATGGTTTATAATGTGTTTGTGATAGAGCAGTCTCAAAGTGGGTTCAAGGGACTCTTTAATGACTAATGCATGCTTTTTTTTCAGGAAGAGACAATTAAATGTTCATAGATAAGTGAATGAATTTATTAATTTGATTAAATGCATGAATCTAATGCTTTACAGAGAATGCAGCAAATAGAAACCAATGCTACAAATGAATGCTACAAGAAACGTGACAGAATAATCAAATCAAAAAAACTGAAAGATAGTAAAAATTTTCATGAATGTCTAAAATAAATAAGAATGAAACAATGGATGGTAATATCACCTTTCTTTCACGTATAATAATCATAGAGTAAAAATTGATTTGTAGGCTCCGTTGTACGTCTGGCTCTACTCGTAAGATCTTCATGTATTTTAATGCTTCGAATACCGTGAGCAGATGATAACTGGTAATTGAGTACTGAGCAGGGTACACAAGTGACATCAGGGAGAAAAACATACTAAATACATGGTAACTAAAAATGATCAGCAAAAAGGGCACAATATTCTAGCAACTTTTAAACAACACAGAAATAAAAAACAAAGAAATAAAAAAAGGATAAAAAAAATGAATCCTATGGATGGGCAGATGGAAACTAGGAAACCTTTCATGACCCACGTATAGGCTATAATACAATTATGTAACATCTATCAATAATAATTGCTTCTACATATATGTGATTGAGCAGGCAGTGGGGGTGGAAGTACAGCCCCAGGGTTTTTCAGGCGGTGTCATGCAACAGTAAAGGGGAAGAGTCAGACAAATTTATGGTGAGAGAAGCTATAGCTCAGATGGCAAACGATGTAATAGACACGTCGGTAAACTGTGTCCATTTCACGCTCAAATCGTAAAATAGACACGCATGCAGAAGTTGCAGTAAAGGAGATATTTTATTTTAAAGCAACATAAAAATCATGACAAGAAAGTGTTTAAACAGACATTATTAACACATTTACTCATAAACATATATTAGCTGCTTAGCTTAATAGGGTCCCTAATTAATCGATTAAGGACCCTGGAATGTACTTCATATGTTTTTTGGAGAGGCAAAGCGTAAAATGGTAACGGTGGACCAGCGTGTCTATTATATATTTTGCCATGATATCGTGTTGAGAGCAGTTAGATGTCACAGTGATGAAGTGATGTATATTTGTGTATACAAATGTACGTGATAGTATGAATCCCATTTAAAAATGCAAACACACATATGCATCTTCTTAGCTGTATGTATTGTATGTTATTTATTTCAGCCTATATTTGCAGGACAGAGTGGAGTTAAGTCAGCATCTAATGCTAGCAAGCATGCTTTGGAGGATACATCCATACACTGTATGCACTCAAGTAACTGTAACTGTTCAGCGTCAGAAGTTCATGCTTAATTTGAACATTTAAAAATGCAATGATTAATATGGGTCTTATGGATTTACCACACGCGCACACACACAAAACCTCCAGCCTGTTTGTTGTATTGTTGATTGGACCTGTAATATTCTAATTCTTAGGGCACAGTAGGTGTTCATCACATGCATACATGCTTAACTACAAATACGTGAAGAAAACACAGCTACTAATGGCAGATGTTAAGGTGAAAAAGTGACAACATTCAAAATAAAACTGCTTTTAAAATGTGTGTGTGGTGCTTGTGCTTCTCTCTGTCCCACCAAAACATGGAGAGCTGGGGAAAGGTCAAAGCAAATAGTGGAGCGTCTGACCTGCTTAAAAGGTTCAACTGCACACACACACACACACACACACACACACACACACACACACACACACACA